>NW_014040919.1:460967-629653 GCF_000293215.1 Trichosporon asahii var. asahii CBS 2479
TCCCCCGGCACCACCTACGCGAGTCTAGTCCCATCCGGGGGTGCCGAGGATGGACAAGCTCTTCCGGTACGTTTCTCCACCACGCTCACTCTCCCATGAGCTCCGCTCCAGCATACCATCTGCCCATCCTGTTCTGGTTTCTGACGTGCTTCAGTAAACGCACCGCAAAGAAGGCGGACAAGGACAGGCGCAAGCCTGCTCCCCTTCCAAAGGTCCCCCCGAGCCTCAATGTCGACATCCGCAACTCGCTCATCCTCCCGGGGTAAGTGGCTCCCCAGTTCCGAGGCGGTGGCTAGTGTGCATGAGCTGAACCTGGTTGTACGCGCTGTCCGACGCGCCGGCCAGGTGGCCTCATGTCCGGCATGCCGAGTCCGAGCACCCATCTTCACATTGAGCACAGCCCTGACGCCGCAGATTATCGGAGCGCTTCTCCCTCCTGCTCCCGGGCATGTCGGCCGTCGACGAGACCTCGGTGCGCGACCTGCTCGCCCAGCAGCGCGCGCGTGGTCAGGGCCCGGCGCTGACAGAGGAGGAGGAGGAGCTCGTCCTCGCCGAGCTGCTCCGCGGTCGCCAACAGGAAGAGCCCGACAAGTCCGCTGCTACGCCCGCCGAGAAGATCGACAAGGACAAGACGGCCGACAAGGAGAAGACGGAGAGCCGCAACGACCTGCCGTACGCCAGCATCGTGAACCGCAACAACTCGACCGCGTCTGTCTCTACCGGATTCACGGGGTACACCGACTGGGACGGAAATCCGCCCTCCTTCGACTCGCACGACTGGGCGTCGACACACACGGCGCGCGCTGGCGGCATGGTCTCGTCCATCTCTGGCACCTCCTTCCGGTCTGACGGCACGCACATGAGCCCGTCCGAGAGCAACCACGGCCATCTCCCCTCGTCCAACTCGCACAATAGCATGAAGCAGTTCCACAAGGAGCGCGTCCAGGCGAGATCATACGGTTTCACCGGCAGCGCCAGCTTCCGCGACAACAACTACCTCCGCCAAGTCCAGAAGGCGAAGGCGAACGGGTCGATCGACGCGAAGGACTCGTACGCCAACTCGTTCAAGTCACCCCGCGCCAACGGTCACGCCCTTCCCGAAGAGGTCAGCCCGAATCCATCCTCCAACGGCAGCTCGATGCCCACGGCGACGTCGCTGTCCGTATTGTTCAGCGGGTTCAACACCGCGCCATCGCCACAAGCTGGGTCTGCATCCCTGAACGGCCACGAGTCGACCAGCCCTTACAGCGCCAAGAGCCGGGAACTGTCCGTCAACGGAGAGCGCTCGTCCGAACACAGCAAGAGCCCGATGTCGACGATGAGCGACCAGCCGCTGCCCGAGATGCGCACCGTACCACAGTCTGACGACGAGGGCGCGCCGCGAGACACGCCAACGGGTCGCTCGACGCAACGCCAGTCGGTGCTCATGAGCATGAACCCACAGCAGATGAAGCGCGTGTCGCTGGCGCTGCTCGAGATCGAGACGCACCTCGGACGACAGCTGTCGCGGTCGGACGAGGAGCAGACAGAGGTTAATCTGAACGACAATGACGAGGAGCGCGAGGAGATTTTGGACGGGGACGACGAAAATGAGGACGACAGGGACAGGGTCCACTCACCCGTCCGCGGGCAGCAGCAGGGACACCATGCACAGCAGCCAGTCACAGACGTTCCGTCCCAGCCCGCCCAAGCACTGCCAACACAACAGCCGCAACAACCGCAACAACAGTCTCAACCACCGGCTATGCTTGACCGCCAAAACTCGACAGCGTCCACGACCTCGTCCGTGTTCCCGTTCACGGCGTCGCCGGCCTCGAGCGCCCACGTGTCGCGTGTCGGAACGAGCGAAACCCGCGCGAGCATCATCACTAACGACGCCAGCGGCAGCGGCAACGGCAACGGCAACAACGGAGACGCCACTCCTACAATTGGATCCCTGCCGTCATCTCCCCGCACGCTCGATTTCCAGCGCCATCTCTCGTCACATTCGTCCCATGCGTCCCATGGCTCACAGTCACAATCTCAGTCGCATCAAACTTCTTCATCGCACTCTCCACAATACACGCACAACCCCATGCCCTCGACCTCGTCCGTCGGCACAGAGATCGACAACAACAACCCGGACCTCATCCCCCAGCCCGTGCTCAAGCCCTACCGCCCCCAGCCCGTCCGTGCTACCCCGACCCCTGTGCTTGGTGCTTCGAGCGGTTACGTTCCGGGGCAGCCTCGCCCCGTCGGGCGCGCCAACGGCGGCAACTCGATCTCGTCCATCGCGTCGTCGGCGGCGCCGCTCGGCCTCACCTCGCCCATCAGCTCCCCCGTCGCCCTGAGCCGGACAAGCCACGACGGCCCTGCCCGAGCACCCGCTAGCGGCCAGCAATTGTCCCGCGCGATCTCGACGCATTCCACCCACTCGCAGCAGTCGACACGACCGCGGCCAACGTCCAACACTCGCGGCTACGTTCCGCCTCCAGGCGCTCTCGCATCGCGTCAACACCCCGGCCATGCGCAGAACCACTCGATTCACAGCTTGACCGAGAGCATCGGCGCCGCGTCTGTCTCCCCGCACCTTGGAAAACAGAAACTCACCCCCGAGCCCAACGGCCATGCGACCGAGTACCTCGACGAGTCGGAGAGCAGCGAGCCCGAGCGCCGACCCGAATCGCACGCCCGCTCAGTGCCGTCGGTGCCGTCTACGGTCCGCTCGTCGGCCCAGAATCTCAGCCCGCCGAACGCCTCTGACGCCGAGGACCTGACGCCGCCGCCATCACTTGCCGAGCTCGCCGCGCCATCGTCTGTCCGCTCGTACGGGCGCACAGCGTCAATGAATTCGTTCTCCTCGACGTTCAACAACTCGCCCGACCTCGACAGTAACTCGCCGTGGGACGCGATCGTGAATGCGGAAAAGTCGCCTCTCGACAGCATGCAGTACTGGGCCCAGTCGGAGCAGGACCGCAACCAGCTCGACCTCCTCAAGTCCATCAGCGGCATGGGCAAGGAGGACCTGGCGCTGATCCAGGGCCAGCTCGTCGAAAAGGCCAAGGCCGACGGTGCCGACGGCGAGTCGCCCATCACTGAGCCTTCGACGGAGTCCTTGCCTTGGACGCCATACGGTGGGCCGAACATTGACGACTCGACGGAGCACATTCCCATCCCGCCGAGCTTCATGAACGTCACGGACCTGCCGAAGGGCCCGCCGCCACCGCGTCCCCCGCCGCCGTCCGAATCACCTGCCATCTCGATCCCGACATCTCCGCCTTCGTCGGCTGCTCACGGCCGCAACCCGTCGTCGCAGGTGCAGTCGCCGATCGACATGGGCGGATCGATCTCGAGCCGCAACTTTGAGTTTGTCGGGCCCGTGACGAGCCGCAAGGGATCGCAGACGTCGCCGAACGATGTTAGCGGGTCTATCTCTGGCCACGAGCGGATGGTCTCCAACGCCATGACCGAGTCTGAAGCTGGCCACGGCGGCGATCACACGCGCAATGTGTCCAACAGCCGGAAGTGGCTCGATGACGACCCGACCAAGCGGCGCGACATCGAGGAGCGTATCCGTGGCGCGACGACGGACCTGTTCCGCGCACCCTCGCGCAGCGCACACAAGCGGCATCTGTCGAAGAAGCAGATTCGGGCCATCGGCGATCCGACGCTGCTCTCGACCTCGCACAACGTGCCGTGTACGCCGATCGTGTCGACGCTCAAGCCCGAGGACAAGGCCAAGCCGCTAAAGAAGGAGAAGAGCATGCGTTGGCGCAAGCTGAGCAGCTTTGGCGGGAAGAAGTCGAGTGTGTCGGACATGCCACCGCCGCCGAACCCGATTCCGAAGTTGCAGCCGGCCAACGCGTCGCCGACGCCTTCGCCGACGCAGGTCGTGCAGCTCAAGTCGAAACACGAGATCATGAAGGCGCAGCAGCGTGCCAAGACTGCGGACTCGGTGTCGCCCGACTTGACCGAGTTCAAGTTCCCCCGTGCGCCGAGCACGACGCCGAACGGCCAGGCGAACGGACAAACGTCGCCCTCGCCCTCGGCCAAGAAGGAGGCAAAGCCGCTGCCCACTCACGAGCGGACGGCGTCGACCGCGCAGTCAGCGTCGGTGCACGATCGCTCCGCATCGTCGAGCACGCAGCTGACGCAGATGACGCAGCGCACGACGACGTCCAAGCGCTCTCCGACGGCGAAGATCCGCTCAGGCTCGACGTCGTCTGCCAAGGTCCGCTCCCCCTCGTCATCGATCAGCCAGCAGACACCTCCCGCGACGCGTGCGCCGTCGGCGGCACAGCGTTTCCCGGCCACGCCGAACGATTTCGCCCCGGTCGACGACACAGAGGACGACACGATGCGCCCGTACTCGCGCCAGCGGGGCCACAGCCGTCAAGCGTCCGACGCCTCGGTCGCGATCTCGACGTTCATGGAGGCCGGTCGCAGTCTCGGTATCGAAGAGAACCGGCTTAGCCACATGCTCGCTCAGACCGGGTACGAGCGTCCGGGCACGGGCATGTCGATGCGCTCGCGCACGCACTCGAGGAGCAACACGCCGTCCTTCTCCATGCACTCGCCGCCAATGTCCCCCGGCATCACTGGGTCCAGGTTTGGCAGCATGAGTTCTGCGGCCAACGGGCCCTGGAGGATCCCTTCGCCTGTGGCCGAGGACAAGGAGCGCGACACGCCGCAAGTCGTGCGGCGCACGATCGTGGTCCCAGACGACGGCGAGTCGCACCGCGGCGACTCGTTCCGCCAGTCAAGGTATGACTCGATGTATCGCCCGTCGATGGACTCGTACCGCCGCAACGACTCGGTGTATCGTCCCTCGATGGACTCGTACCGGCCTTCTCTGGACCTGCGCCCGTCCACCCCGCCGCTGCAGCTGCAGCGCGCCGAGACGAACCAGTCGGCGCACTCCGTCTCTCCGGGCAGGCCAGGAATGGTGCGCGGCAACTCGATCCGGCGCAAGCCCGTGCAGTGGGCGAGTGGGGACCAGGAGCTGATCTCGAACTCTCCTCGGGGCCCAGGCCACGGGCGCCAGCTCTCCGAGGCCAGCGAGGCAGAGGAGGAACTCCACTTCCCCCCGCCCATAAACTTCAACGACAGCACGCGCAGCGCCCGCTCGTCCATGGGCCCCTCGGTCAACGGGAGCATCTACGACTATTACTCTGGCGACCGGGACAGTGTGCGGGACAGCGTCGCCGGCGGCAGTATCGCCGGCGGCAGCATGGTCGGTCCGCGCGCGTCCCAAGCAGTCGAGATTACGGAGTACAGCGACGGGCGCGTGATCTGGAACGTGGTCAACGCGCCGCGCAACGGGGACGACCAGCGCAGCTCGGTGCTCTCTGCGTCGGAATCGCAGGCCTCGGAGTCGAGGACCGCGACCTGCCGTGGCGCGTCGGCCCGACCGAGCGGCTGGACTGGATGCGGCCCGAGACGCGCGTGTACTACACCTCGTCCGCGGACGTGGGCGACCTCATCGACCAGCTGAGCTCGGACCTGGCGGGCGCATCCAGGGGCCGGATCGACATCCGACCCAGCAGTCCGAGGGAGTACGGCGCCGATCTGGAACCCGTGCCGTCCCCTGCTGGACTACCCTTGGCTTACGCCAACAGTCCGCTCAAGGGGAGCAGTCTCAGGTACCCCGTGCCCGATGCGGGAGAGCGCGTGTCCTACGGCACGAGCGAGGAGGGCGAGAAGACCGTCGAGGACCGTCTGCAGGCGCTTATGGACCGGCTGAAGGCGGCGCCGGGGGGTGTGGGGCGCGCGCCCTCCCGGACGGCAGTGTGAGCGGAGCGAGTGTGAGTGTCGCTTGTGGGCGCTACGGCGCTACGGCGCTGCACATGGAGAACGACGGAGGAGACGGAGGAAGGTTATGGACACTATCATGGCGATGATCTATGATCTCTTAATGCGGTAGATATTTATTCTGTATGTAAAACTGTATGCCCCTAAAAATGCCGCAACATGATTTTATCGACACTGGGCTGCTGCTTGCTGCTTCGACTACCTCTGCAGGATCACAATGCATTTCTGATAAACTTGTAACGTAGCAAAAACAATATTCTATGCCTAGCAATGCGGCATTGCTCTATCCAAACCATCCAAACCATGGGCCGGACTGCTCATCCATCTCTATGCTAGCCGGCTGGCACGAGCCTCACGCCTCACCGCCCCTGCTCGCTCGATCCACCATCACCTCTGTTTTTGCCTTCGGCTTTGCCTTCGGCTTCGCGCTTCGCGCTTCAGCCTGCGCTTCAGCCTTCAGCCTGCGGCCTGCGGCCTGCGGCCTAGACGCTTTGTTTAAAACGGCACCCGTGCCATCTCGCCCGTGGCCAAAATGTCGTCGTCAAAGATATCGTCGTCCTCGTCATAGTTGTAGTTCTCGGGCTCGCTCCGCTCGCTCCGCTCCTTGGTGCCCGTCACGCTTCCCTCTGTGCTTTGGCGGCCATCGCGGCCGTCCTCGAGCCAACTCTCCGGGAACGCGGCGCCGTCGTCAAAGCTTCCCGGCATGCTGGCCGGAGAGGAGGGGCGGCGGATGTGCCGCTTCCAGTCCTCCTCAGCGTCCTCCTCTGCCTCGTCGGCGGAGGACAGGTCCGTCGATGTGATGGCCGGCCCGATGAGGGGACTCGAGGGACGGGTCGAGGGGTTGGAGGTCGGCGAGGCCGGGCGCGGCGTGCTGTCGGCCCTACTTGAGCGGCGGCCGAGACCGGCCAGACGGCCAATGTACGACAGGCCTGAGCGGGCGCTCCCGTCCGAGCGGGCAGAGAGCGCAGGTGACGGCGGGCTGAGGTCGGGCAGCTGGATATCCGGCAGCGGGTCGCGCCAGTAGTTGAAGTCTGTGTATTCCGGCTTGGCCTTGGTCTTGACGGGAGGGAAGACCTCGTTGACGAGGTCGTTGAGGCCGACGTAGCTCCCCTTGTGTGCTGATTGGAGGAGCTCCGTCTTGATGATGCCCGTCGAGTCGATCGTGTAAATCTTGCCGCTCCCTATGCCTACGGAACGATAGCTCATCGCGTCCGTGATTCGGTTGCCAAAGCCGGCGAAGAAGGCGTCCTTCGCGTGCGGGCCGAAGAGGCGCTGGATGTCGCGCAGACACGCCATCTTGAACAGCTCGGGCTTGCGCAGGATCACCTCCCGGTGCAAGCTCGCCATGAGCCGGTCGGGGCTCATGATCACCGGCCCCTCGGGCATGCGGTAGTCGCCCTGCACGATCGTCTTGAGGTACTCGCGCGTACTGTCTGCCTGTCCGATGGCACGGGCGGTGAGGTAGATGATCTTGTACCCATTGTTGCAGATGTCGGTGTACAGGTTGGCAATGCCGATGTGCGTCCAGTCGCGCCCGATCGCGGCAAAGACGTGGCCCAGGGCGTCGGATCTGCATGTCAGCTTGGCGAAACCCACAGAAAGCTCTGCTCACTTCGTAATCGTCCCGTCAATGTCGGAGATGACGATCTGGTCCGTGTCCTCCCACAGGAAGATGCGCGCGGACACGACAGCGAAACCAGAGTACGAGCTCGTGACGGAGAACTGGATCGTGTTCGGCCCAGGCTTGAGGTTGAGCTGCTTCAGCTGGTCCGACGACAGACGGAGCGTCTTGGCATAGTGCTTCCCGTCGTCGGGCTGCTGCTCCGACTCGGTGTCGCTCTTCGGCTCGCCCTCGTCCTTCTTCTCCTCCTTGCTCTCCTTCTCCTTGTCCTTATCCAACACGGCCTGCGCACTGACAGTCCGCGAAATGGCGGGCTCGGGCGAGGCAGGCTCCTCCGTCCCACGGCGCCACCACCGACTCCACCCATATCCCCCCTGCCGCTTGGGCTCGGGCTGCTTGCGCTCCGTATTCTTCAGCGAGCGGCGGTAGATACTGAGAGCGAAGAGGAGGTGGTACGCCGTCTTCCACGTAAAGTACTTGCCGTCAAAGTAGACCGTGAGGCGGGGATCGTCGGCGATGCTGGCGTCGGCCATGAAGCGCTCAAAGCTGACGCGTGCATCGACGAATTCATGCACCTCGTCATCGGTCGCTTCCCCGAACGGCGCAAAATTCTCGTCCCCGCACAAACTCAGCTCGAAAAGGTGCTCCCGCCCGTCGAGCGAGAGCGCAAACGTCCACGGATCCTCCTCCACGCTGTGCAGGTGCGCGCGGGGCACGAGGGTTGCGCCATCGGCCGGCGCAACGGGTAGGGACTCGGAGCGGTGCGCAGACGGGCGCACGTCCGCCTCTTCGCCCTCCGGAATCTTGCCCCAGTCCCAGGCATAGTCCATCTGCGAGTTGGCCGCGCCGGTTGGCGACGTCGGGCGGCGCACGTCGGGCGGCTCGGACGCCCCCCGGTCGAATCGGCTCCTAGCCGGGGACTCGGGGCGAAGCAGGGGCGGGGATCGCGGGCGCTCGCCCTCGAGCGACAGCGCGGCCATGGACGCGGGGAGATCGCCGCCGTCGCTCGCCATCAGGTCGTCGACGAGCGCCTCGACCTGCTCGTTTGTCACGCTGTCGGGCTGGGGACGCCAGGGCGGCGAGTTGGGCACGACGGGCGAGCTGGGCCGGGCGTCGGGCGTGTCTCCCGGGGCGCCGCCGGCTTCCAAGTTGGCGTCACCGTCCGACTCGTGCCCCTTTGCGCCGTCCGGCTTGGGTGACGACGACAGCGACCGCCGCTTGCTCAGCTTCTCCTTGTCGTCCCCGTGGAACCCGTCCATGTCGAGCACAATGTCCTTGCCGTACTTGACGTCGGGGCCGTCATGGGCGCCCTTCGGCACCTTGGGCAGCTTCATGTCCTCGTGGTCCGAATGCATCAGGTTCAGGCGGTAGTCGCGGATAGGCAGCGTCGTGTCCTCGCCCGGCTTGGCCTCGAGCGGGTTCGGTGGCTGGTTGTCCTTGCTAACGGTGGAGGAGTGGCGGCGGTGCCGCGCCGAGCCCGGTTTCGGCGGCGCGCCGTTCAGAGGCGAGATCGCCGAATCGTCCTCGCTCTCGTGCCCGTCGTGGCTCTTCAGCGAGTCGCGCTCGACGCCCGAGTCCATCGAGTCGTTCAGGTCCAGTGGCTCGACCTCCTCGAGTTGCGTACCTGTGTCGCCGTGTCCTTCGTGGCTGACCTGCTGCTCCGTCGCGCCAAACGGCTGCTTTGTGATCGACGAGGAGGCGATCTCGGCGGGCTCCACTTTCGGCGTGTGGCCGAGGTGCTCGTCCTCAGCCTGCACGTTAGCGCAAGGTTGGGCCGCAGAGATCAATACCGCGACCACTGCCTATCGGCAGTGCTCGCTCACACTTACATCCGTAGCCATAACCACAGGACTCGTCATAAGTTCCTCCGGCACCTCCTCCTCCGTCTCGAGGACGAAGAACGCCTCCCCCGTCTCGCCAACCTTCATGCTGAACGGCGCAACATGCGGCGGCGGCAGATTATTCGGCAACCGCAGCGTGACGCGCTTCTCGCCCGCGCGCAGGACCTGCAGTTTGCCGAATCGGACGTGGAAGGGGGAGCAGTTCAGGATCTCCTCGCCGGTCTGTCGTTAGTGGAAGGTCGTGGGGCGTTGTGAGAGAAGGAGGGGGCGGAGGGAATGGAGGGAATGAAGGATCTGGGCTATGGCGCTCTGAGCCGAAGGAGAGGAGCGCTTGAGGACTTACCTCCTCATCATGCGTCTTGACGACGATGATATCAATAGCGCCGGACAGAGTGGCGGGGTTGATCCCCGAATCTTGTCGTCAGCTCCATCAAGGTTTGGACAGCTCACAGTAGTTGTACGCTCTGGAGAGGTACTGCATGATGCCCTCCTTGCTCCTGCCGGTTGATGGGCGCTACAGACAGCGGGCGGTCGGCGGTGTGCGTGATGGCGGACCGTCGAGTGCCGGAGCGACAGACGGAGGGACAGACGGAGGGACAGACGGAGGGGAGAAAGGTGGGAGGAGAGAAGAGGGGAGTGTGAGAGAGTGTGAGTGTGAGTGAGAGCGGACTGATGAAAGGCACCGAGCGAACGTGCCCGGGAGTCGGGTGGTGCGAGTCGTCCTGCCGGTCACAGCGGTCACAGTCGTGGCGGGGTATACAGGCGAGCTTTCGAGCTCAAACCCAATATCGTCGAGCCGTGCCGCTCTCTAGTTTGGTGATAGACGATGAAATGTGGAAGTGCACCGAAGTAAAAGTGTCAAGATGAGAAGCCACCCAAGGACGGCAAGGACGGACTGATTGTCCATCCATGCACGCACTGAGCAGCGGTCGGTCACTACTACCCGCGTCGGCACACGGTGTGATAACGTCAGTGGCACAAAGAGGGGGCCCGGTTAAGGCGGACACCGACCGGAGCCCGCTTACACTTCAGTTTACCGTCAAGACTCCCAACCCTGGTCCATGAGCCGATACTGGAAGCTAACGCTGACCCACTCCGACTCGGCTCTCGGTCGTCTTATGCATAACCCCCTTCCCTTACAGCACCCTCAGCACATACTCGCCGTTCATGCAGCCGGGAGGAACAACTCGCGGCTCGCCACGCGCTACGCGCTACGCTCGCCGTACTTGTCACAGATTATCCATCGCTTTAATAATCCCTTTACACTAGTGCAAAAATAAAATGTCTGCCGTGCAGCTGTGCACTCTACACACTACAGTACAACGGTTTGTTCGCCGATTGGCGATGCGGTGGGGGATGGGTTCGTTTAGGTGGTGCTTTGGTTAGGGGGAGAGGGAGGGTGAGGTAGGAGAGTAGATGGAGAGGGGAGGTAGGAAAGGGAGGGAGGGGGAAGGAGGAGTAAGGATAGATGATAGCAGGGTTGATTTTTAGATGTCGCTGGCGTATGTTGGAAGGAGTCATTGATCTGTAGGGAGCTCCGCATCGCCCCGTCTCGCTGCGCTCGGCTCTGCTCAGATCTGCGAAGCAACGGGCTCCTGTATCGGCTCAAGGAAGGAGCACATGGCGATCCCATACCGCCCGTCCTCGGCGCGGCAGACGACCGCGCCGTCATTCTCGACCCCGAGATGCGCATAGGGAAAGTTGGGGAGGACAGCGACACGGCCAATCTCATGGCGCACCTCTACCTCGTGCCCCACCTCGAGCGTGAGGAAGGGCAGGCCCATGAATTTGCGGTCGCCCAGCTGTTTCGGGTCGAATTCGGCCACGACGGCGCACGCATAGTTGATCCCTGTTGCGGCCCAGGGGTCGCCGTCGACGTCCGTCACGCTCGACCGGGGGCTGGAGGAGGATGTCGCTGGCGCCAGGTCTGTTGGCGTGTTCTCCATGGGAGAGTCGACCTGCGCATCGTCCAGGACGGCGCGGTACGGCTTGCCGCCCATGCCGAAGCTGTCAAAGAGGAGCGGAGTGCTCTCGGTGTGGATCCGGGGGAGGCCGAAGGAGAGGCGAGAGGCGATTTCCTCCGCAGTTGAGTCGTGCGAGAGCGTCTTCTCCAGCTGGGACTGGTGCGAGCGCGGCGACAGCGAGAGGCGCGAGTCCTGCGTCAGCGCCGAGGTCTGCGACCGTTGCGAGTCGCCACTCTGCTGCGACTGCTGCGACTGCTGTGTGTGCGACGAGAGGCGGTCCTCGGACGTCGCGACCGAGAGCGTGTGCTCGTTCGCCTTGCGCTCCATGAATCCCTCGGGCATGGGCGGGCGCAGGCTGCGATGGCCCTTCTTCGCGCTCCCGTTGCGCTGGCTGTTGCGCCGGATAAGCGATGCGAACCGCGACGAGCTCTCCGAGTCGGATACGGCTGTGGATTGCCCGCTGAGGGAGCGCGATCGGCGCCGGTTCGCGCGCTCGTCGCCCGAGTCCGACGTGTGCTCCGCCCGCGACTCGGAGCGCAGCTGCTCCGTCCGTGACTCGGCGCGCATGCCGTTGCGCGACTCGCTGCCTGCTCGAGACTCGTTGCGCGACTTTGGCCGGGTGATGAACGACGGCGCATGTCGCAGATTCGGGGAGCGCAGCTCGGTACGACTCGTCGACCGGCTGCCGGGACCTCTACGCGACTCGCTTCCTTCACTATGCCGCACTGAGAGTTAGTCACGCAGGTCACATCTAACTCACTGAAATCCGCGCTGGTTGTTAAAAGCCCCTTTGCAATGTTATTGGGGGCCAAGAACTTGTCCAGCCATGCCTTGTGGATACCGCGGGCTGTCGAAATGTCAATCGGGACCTCTTGAATCTCACCAGTCTCAGTGAGCCTACTCTCGGTAGGCTCGCTGAGGAACTGGGTCGTGAATGCGCGCGTAATGTCGCGCATGTTGCCATAGTACCGCGTCTGCGCCATCGTCAGGGCGCACACTGCGACCTCGAAAATCTTCGAGTAACTCTCCAAGAAGACGGGGAGCTCCTCGAGAAGCTGCGTGTGGATCGCGACATAGTCGGTTGCTTCCTGAATCATGAGGCGGTCAATCGACTTCTTTGCGTGTCGGTGCGCCTGGTACCGGGCGTAATCGGCAGACTTGCGGTTCAGCCGATCTATAATGGCCAGCGGATTGCGCGCAGCATCAATCATCTTGCCCAGCGTGGCGAGGACCGAGTTGTTGATGCGGTCATTCATCTCCTGCCAGATCGTGTTGATGCAGCTGTCGAGCACAGACTTGTACGCCGCGACCTTGGCTGCCCGGACATCGTTCATGACCCGTCCTTCAAGCGTGTACCAGCGCAACAAGTCGAGGTTGGTGTCGCGACCGTTGAGCAACAAGACCTTGTTCGAGTTGACCCATTCGACGACCTCACGAGTCATGCGGCGGACTTGCTTGTCACTGTTCTCGAGCTTTGAGACGAGCTCCTTAAGCTGCGCCTGCGCGTAGGGTGTGATCTCGGGTGGGCCACTATCGCCGCCAGCGCCGTTCAGCCTGTCCTTCTTGAAACGCCGCAGGTTCAAGAGTCGGCCGCCTGATCCGGCCTTGGGATCCTTGACGAGGCTGATCGTCGATTGCGACTTGCTCATGACGCTGCTGATAACGTCCTTTCGTCTCTTGGCCTCGTCAATCTCGAGCGCGAGCGTGCGCGCTCCTTCGGCCGCCTTCTGGATACAGTGGTAGTCGGGATGCGAGGGCGTCGTGCACGCCAAAAGATCCTCAAACAGCAGCGGGTACTTTGTGATTCGCTGCACGGGCTTGATCAACATCGAATCGAGGTTCCAGGCGTGCGTGTGCGACTTGACTTGTCCCCAGCAGTCGTTCAGGTACTGGGCGTATCCGGGGTCCTGCTGCAGCTCGAGTAATCGCTTGGACGCTGCAGCCTGACGTGAGCAGTAGAATGTGTACAGCGGGCGCAGGCGTGGGAGCTGCGGTCAGCCACTTTGTCTCACACAGTTGTGTGCTTACCATCTTCATGAAAACCTCGCCTAACCTGTCGCCGACACTGTCAACACCGGGCGTGCCAGGATCACTGTCCGCGTCCCCGATCGCTTGGTCAAACTCCTTTGCAAGCTCATCAGAGATGTACGCGAGCTCGTTGATGTTGAGGAAAACGGCCTTGATGTCCCAGGACGACAGCGGCTTGCCCGACTGCGGGTTCATTATACCGCCCAGTCTCGTGAAACCGTTGTTTGTCGATGCCGACGCCGGAGCCGACGAGTTGGCAGGCGACTGTACCGGCGGAGTGACCATTTGGAACGAGGACGACGATCCGCCAGCAGACGACTGGTACATGCCGTCCATGGAGCCATTGCCCTGGTGGTGCCCCTCCCGTTCCTTCGGGCTCTTCAGCACAGGCGACATGAGACCACTCCATGCTTGGGCCCATGCCGAATCCTGCCCACTCATCCGTCGCTCCTGGTGGTGTCGCTTGCCCTCGACCCGGCCGTGCTCGTCTGCGGCCAGACCGTAGGACGGCCGACGTGCGTGCCCGCGCTGGGGCTGGACAGCCTCGACACCTGGCGTGCTGGCACCCGGCGTGCTGGCGTTTGAGTCGGCCTCGACTGCTGTCGACCCTTGCGAAGACAGTCCTGAGTCAGTCCGCAGCACACGACCGACATAGGCGTCGGTGATTAACGCCAGATCGTTCGCATGCGTTCGTTCCGTGTGGGCGATCTCGCGAATCAGGTGCGCACGGCGAGACAGACTCGGTGAGATGGGCGACGGCAATGGCGAACCGGTAATGACCATGCTCTGTGGTCGTGGCGAGTGACCAGTCGTGTTGCTCCTGCCGTCCGGGCCAGGTCCGCGCATTCGAGGTCGAGGGACGAGATGGTCATGGGACTCGGTAGTCGTCTGGCTTGCCACTGATGCCGGCGACTCTTTGCGCACGAGGGTGGGCATCGAAGGCGATCGCGGTGGTGCCGTATTCTGCTGGGCATGCTGGGGGCGCGCAGGCGTCGTGGGTGTGCGTGGCGAGAGCGGCTGATTCGGGCTGGGCAGCGGCAGCTCGGGAAGCACCTTGCTGTGCACGTCGAGATTCAGCGGCGTAACGCGTGGGAGTGACGTTTGCTTCTTGAGCGTCGTGTGGGGGCAGTTGGTGGGCGAAGGACAAAGATCGCAGAGGGCGGTCGGGCTGCTGATGATTTCGTCGTCCAACGACTCGCGCTTGTCGTACATGGTCGCGTCCTCCATGATGCCGGCCTCGGATCGTCCCAGAAGGCTGTCGGTGGTGGAAACCGAAGTTGAGATGGTGGAAGCCGTAGAGGTGGACGCATCCAAGAAGCTGGTTGGGCGAGAAGCGCTCCCTCCCGAGCTGACGACCCAAATGTTCTGGTTTGAAGCTGGAGCCGATGGCGGTCCCGAGTCGTCGAACGGAATTGGCGACGCTAAGAGCGACGACGACAAATCTTTGGCGAACGGTTGTGCTGAACTTTCTGCAGGGTCCGAGCGCGCGGTGAGGGGAATGCCGCCGTACGTGTTCTGGACTGGAGCGAGGATGGCCGCTGCCAGCGCTTGCTGGGAGGGCACCGCAACCGAAGGCGACGTGCGGGGCTCGGACGAAGTTGACGACGCAGTGGTAACAGCACTGGGCTCTTCAGTAGTCGCACTGTCAGTTGTTTGGTTTGCTTCTTCGGCACGGGCCGTAGCTCCCGATGACTCGCTGGCCGGTGGTTGGCTTGAGGAACCTGAGGTTGAGGGATCCTGTTCAGGGAGCTGCAACGTCGTCGACACGTGGTGGACACTCGACGGGCGTTGAGGAACGGGCGGAATGTTGTCCGGCAGTTTGGGTACAGGCGGGACTGCACCAGTGTTCGTGCCAGAACGAAGCCTACCTGTTCGTGGACGAAGGGGACTCTTGGCCGGAATGATGGGAACGGCTGCCGGTGGCACGGCTGACGCTTGCGGGCCCGGAATGGGTGGAGGGCTGACGACACGAATATTGTGCGAGCTTGCGGGGGGAGGTGGGGGGTCGATGGTAAGCCCCGGTGACTTCCGGTCAGGACGTGGCGACGTTCGAGGCGCTCGCGGCGACTCGGATGCCTTGGCATTACGGCTGGAGTCGGGTGTCACCCTTCCGTTGGGGACGGGTGGTGTTGCTGCTGCGGGTGCAGGAACAGGCGTCGTTGGAGCTGGAACTGGCGCAACTTCTGGGGACCCGGGTGTCGCGGTCGAAGACACGGTTGAAACTGGACTCGTGGCCGCCTGATTCGAAGTAATCGGCAACGGGGGAACTTCTGTTTCAATCGGATCCGGGACCACGGTGGTTGTTGACCCTTGGGACGATGTGCTTGATCGGAGAGCAGCAGGGGGTTCCGGGGCGAGGCTGGTGGAGCGCGTCGGAGAGGTTGCGAGGGGAGGAAGGGGTGTCTGGGGAAGCGACTCGTTGCGCAACGGCAGGTTGAGCCCAACGGTATTGCTGCTCATTGGCGGGGAGAGGGGTGTTGTCGGCGAGTGTGGTGTGGTCGCTGTTCGCGGGGAGTGCGGTGACGGCTGGTCCTTTGGCGGTGTTGCTTGCGTGCCGACCTGCTGTTGGAAGCCATGACTTCGTGCAAGGGGGGAAGCGGGGAGGCTTGCAGACGAGAGCGACGAAGAGCGAGAAGGACGAGTTTCCCCGCGAGCGACACCGTTTGGGCGAGCAGGGCTATGATCGTCAACGTGCCGATGTCCATCGTCTACGTCAACCGAGGATGTCGAGGGCTGTCCAGGGGAGTGGGTCGCATCCGGTCGTCGGAACTGCGGTTCTGGCGGGGGGAACGTCGCATCAGCCCGCGCTGGCGGAGGCGGCGGCGGTGGTGGTGGGCTGGCGGGGCGCGAATCCGATGTTGCTCGTAATGACGCAGAGCGTAGAGGCAGGTCTTGATTGAACGCAGAACTGCCGTTTGGAAACCCAAATGCGGCGGGAGTACCGTTCGGTATCGGTGGAGAGGTAGGCAGTGGTGGATGATGCTGGGCAGAGAGCACGGCCGATGCTGCCGCCGACGACACGCGCGCTGGCGGCTTGACCGACATGGGGCGCGCACGGGGCGAAGGAGTCAAGTTTGAGGTGGGAATGTGTGACTTGCGCCGTCCCAAGGAAGACGAAGACTTTTGTCTTCTTGGGATCCCGCTGCTGGGCGAAGGCGACGACGTCGTGCTCGTGCCTGCAACACTTGCGAGCGGCGGTGCAGCCCCGGGCGGCAGTGGAGGTGGCATTGGTGGAGCATGCCCTTCTCGATGGTGCGTCCTTGCGGCACGCCTTCCCTCTGCAGAAGACGTCCGTCGCATGGCCGACGCAGACGAAGACGCGGGGGACGCACCCCTGCCGATACCAGCCCGCCCCGTGGCCGCCGTGCTGGAACTGGGTACAGGGGAAGGAGTTGGCGTGACAGAGCTGCTTACGTTGCCCGAACTTGAGCCTCCTCCTCCTCCTCTGAAAACAGGAATCGCAGTCGGAATCGAGGACGACGGGCTCGGTCCGTTCTTGGCGACGTACTGCGAGTAGCGCCTGGATGAGTGCGGGATTGCGGCCGACATGGACTTGCGTGCGAGCAGCTTGTTGTGGACCGGGACGGGGAGAGACGAGGGACTTTGGGCGGCAGGGAAGTGCGGCGGCGCTGGTCCTGGCGCATGAGTAGGCGCAGGGGCGTTGGACCTCTTGTCACCTGAGCTAGATGAGCGGCTCAGTGCATTCTCAACGGGAGACGGGGCAAGCTTTGGGATGCGTGAGATACTCGTGTTGAGCTTTGGGGATGATGGCGGGGTGGCGAAGGCGGTAGTGGATTGGGAAGAGCCCGAGCTGAGCCCGAGCTGCGACGAGAGTCGGACGGGTCGTCCGGCCCCGCGCCGGGCGTCGGCGACATTGCTTGTTAGGCGTGGGCTGTTGCTGGGTGTGTTGGTTGGAGGGAGATATGATGGATAAGAATGATGCCGGTCGGGAACGACGTCTGTGTGTTGGGGAGGGTCGCGCCCTGTGGGATGGGGTTCGGGGGGGCGGCAGTGTGTGGTGATCACGGGGGTAAGGCCATGTGTGTGGATGTGGATGGTGAGAGAGAAAATGATGATGGTGAGTAGTGTCGCGGCGAGTATGCGAGTAGTTGGTATAGATGGATTCGGACACGGTGTGTGAGTAAGGGTGCATCCAAGCATGGGAGTGTGGGCTGCAGTGGACAGTGGACACGGGCTAGCTAGTCCAGGAGAGGGCTAAGGGACGGACATCAGAGGCGAGACTCTGAGCTCTGTGGGTGATTACGCGGACGGGAAGGCGTCGACCCTCACTGAGCTCACCATACGAGTGTGTGCCTTGGTGCCTCATCCAAACCGGAGACAATTGACAACCTGGCATCCACTCAATCTTTATTCCCCGCCCTGTCTCACCATCCATCCCCTCCCCCTCGACCCCCTCACATGCTCACATCCACTCCTCGCTCCCTCCTTCTTAAGCTTCCATTCACACCTGAAATAATCAACGCGGACAAGCTTCATCACTCCAGTGCACAATCATCCACCCACCCACCCAAAAGTAGTCATCAGGCGTCGTCAGTCATCCATCCATCCCCTCTGCTATTCCAGTTCCAGGGCCCGGCCATGAGCGGCGAGGGAGGGAGGGAGGGCGATCGTCGGATCGCGAATCCCCTCCCCCCATTTCAGCCCATTCACTCCTGTCCCCTCCAGGCCCCGAAGCCGCGCGCCCCTCAGGGACCTGTCTCTCTCTGCCACTGACTGGCCCTGGCCATCCTCTCTTTACGTAACACATCACGCAACAAACAAACCGCCGCCTGCCTGTCTGCCCCTTCCGGCAAGTCTGTCCTGTTTCGCAAATACCGCGTGGCACAACCTTCTGTTCCGCCACGTGAGAACCACATTGCTGGAGCGGATGCTAAATGGCCACACACTCGAGATTGTTGCTTTCAAGCAGTTACGCAACTCGATCTCCTCTCGACCTCCACTCAGGCCATCATGGAGGACACGAAACCGACACAGGCGCAGCTCGCACAGCCGAGACCAGTCGAGAAGCACAGGAGGCGTGGAGCGGTGAGTACACGAGTGCAGCGGAGCTGTAGCAGTTCGACGACTGCTTCACCTTCCTCGCCATTGTCTTCGCCAGTGACCTTCCCCCATGACCTTCCCCAACATCACTCAGAGCTATCGAGCAGAACGACAGCTAACTCCAGGCGCAAGAAGAGGACGCGACCAAGCTCCAGTTTGGAGGTATGCTCGCTTCCCACGCTTAGCTGACAGCAGACTTTGCCGCGAACGGAGAAGCACTCACGCTCGCCGAGGTGAGGCAGCTGCTGAGCATCTCGAGGGACCAGGTGGGCGCTCCCCCCGCGCCGGATAACAAGTGAGTCGCTGCGCTCTGAGGCCCGCAGGGCCGAGAGAGCGTCGATGAATAGGAGTGGTGTGTCGTCGCTGTTAGACTCGATGACCGCTCCTCGTCTCTCAAATACAGGAGTACATCTCCTCTCCAGCATAAACCTTGCCCAGCCTTTCGCCGCTCGCCGCTCGCTGACGCCCCAGAGTCTACAAATCCACCATCACCTACGTCGACGAGTTTGCCAACATGGACGCCAGCCTGTGCGAGGGCATGCGCGGCGCGCTGATGGCGCGTCCAGGCTTCCTGAACAATTTTGAGATTGCCCAGATCATGCACCTGCGCCCGGAGCGCGTCGAGGTTGCTGTCGCGCTCATCCCGAGTCTGGAGCGGTACGCACAGGGCGACGAGAGCGAGGAGTATCTCGCGGGTTTGTTGGAGGAGGTGCGGACGATTGCGCGGTATGGAGCGGGTGTTTAGGCGAGCGCAGCGAGCCGTGTGTTTTGACGGAGGATGGAGAGGCGCGGCGAGTATGAGACTATGTGCAGAGTGATGGAGTGGGAGTATGAGAGAGAGTCATAGATGTACAATGTTTTTCTGCATGTTCTAGTGTTTCTAAGATCTAGTACTGGGGCAACTTGAGCACTCCTCCATCCTTATTCCACTCGGCCAGTTCCTCAGTAACTCGGACTTGACACCCAAGCCTGCTCTCGCCATCCCGATACTCGAGCGCAGTAAACAACATGTCCTCCTCCTCCTCACTCGGTTCCTGCACTGGTGCCTCCTCCCAAGTTGGTCGGAAGTGTAAGTGGCAAGTGGCGCATTCGCAATTCCCGCCACACGTCCCCTCCATACCGGGGAGATTGTTGAGTCTCGCAACTTCCAAGAGGGACGCGCCGAGGGGCGCGGAGACAGAGAGGGGCTTGTTGTCGAACGTGGTGAAGGTGAGCGGGACGGTTGGGGAGGAGGCGTATTTCAGGCGGGTGGAGGCCGTGTCGAGCCCGTCGAGACCGCTGAACTCGGAGTGGCCAGAGAGGGGGTCGAGCGTGTCGAAGGATAGGGGGTCGGAGAGTGGGTCGGAGGCCAAGCGGGCCGAGTTGCCCTTTGAGCGAGTGGTAGCCGTCGAGCCAGAAGAAGTCGGCGCACTCTTCGTTGAATCGAGCGAGTCGCCGTCCTCCTCCTCCTTCCTCTCGTTGGCCTTCTCTCTCGACTCTGTGGCGGACTCGGATTCGGCGACAATCCGGTCAACCCTCAGCCCAAGCTGCATCTGGACCAAGTCATTATACCCGATCCTTCCCCTCCAATGCTCCCACATCCCCTTCTCTTGCTCACCCCCGCTCTGAATGAAGCGCAGGAACTTGTCCGCATCGTCCGCAGAGAGATTGCTGAACATGTCCAAGCTGGGATACAGCAGCGCATTCGCCGCCCACTTGTGGCCCCCCACGTGGGCGATTTCGACGATCTCGAGATCCGCTAGCTCCGCCGCGTCAGCGGCGGTGTCGCTCTTGGAGTCCGCGGTGGCGTTGGAGTTGGAGTTGGAGGCAATAGCCGTGCGGAGCGAGTGCACGAGCGGTGTGCCGCGCTCAGAACAGCGGCAATCCCGCGCGCCGTGCGTGCACACCATGATCCTCTGCGTTGCCCGCACTCCCATCCCTGCTATCCAAGGTCCAGGCTGTTGGGCTGTGTACCGCGTCGCGTCCAGGAAGCTCGCCTCGTCCAGTGTCGCCTCGCTGAAATTCGTCCATTTGTAAACCCGTCCGTCCGGAAACACCAGTTCTGCAGGCAGACTCGTCACTCCCTTTAGATCTGTGGCAGTCCCCACCCCGTCATACACAACGTTCATCCCGATCTTGTGTGATTTTAGGGCAAACTGGACGCTCCCGAACAGGGGACACATGAGTTCGGCGTGGGAGGGCCAGGAAGTCGGCGGTACGGGGATGGAGAAGAGCAGTAGCGCGCGGCGATATGGCAGCCCCCTGTCTATCGGCTCGTATTCCACTGCAGGTTTGAAGTTGGGCGGGTTCTCTGATCCTGGGTTTGTGGGGACTGCGATTGGCGTTCTGCTCCTAGACGGACTCGTCGATAGATTTCTGGACGGGGAGAGGCTGCATCGAGATCGAGTGCCGGATAGGCGGGCGGAGTGCGCGAGAGTCGTAGCCGATACGCGCGCGCTGGAGACGCTGGAGACGCTGGAGACGCTGGAGCAGCGCCAAGCGCGCTGGGGCAGTTGTCGCAGAATCATCATCGTTGGTGGAATGGGCGACGCCGAAATCAGACTTTTATCTCGGCTCGGCCATGACGCACCCCCGTTCACCTCCACCGCTGAGTCCGCCGAGCCTTTGCCGATGCAGCCGAGTCCTGTTCTGCGGCCAACCATCTGGCGTCGATTTGCCCGCTGACTGACTCGCCGCCGCACTCAGAGCGAGACAGCGTGGACCATAGACCAAAAGCACCATGCATTTGCTAACAGACTGGTACATTACAATTATTGCGTCGCCTAACTCGTAAAAAAGTGATTGGTGTCTCTATCCTAACCCTCGGGAGACCCCTCCTCCCAAACTCTCGCTCTGCACACCCTTCTCCTACTCCAGGAAATGTCTCTCGTCCATATTCGTAAGACTGGTCATCCCGGGCCATGACCCAGTCGATTAGGCTATATGGTCGAGGACCAGGGTTCGCTCCGCTTACAGCTCGCTCTGGTCGCTCTGCTCGCGGCTCGCTGCGCTCGCCACTCACGGCATCACCGGGGGCCGCTCGGTGGGAATAAAGCTCCACACGGTGCCCATGCCCATGAGAATCGTGGAGACAAAGAGCACCACGTAGTGGAAGTATCGCCACGCCCTGTCGCCGGCCGTCTCGGGCGACTTGAGCATGCGGGGTCCGAGACGGAGCCAGAAGCCAAGCTGTCCGTTAGCACTACTCCCTTCCTTCACTGCGCACGTCGCACTTCGTGCTCTGAGCTCCGTACTCACCGGAAGAATAATGCAGATCAGGAAGGCCGAGAAACTGCCCAGGAACGCGAGCACCTGTCCGAAACCGGGCAGGAGGACCGCCGTCGCCACACACGTCACCGTGATCGCGATACGGCACGCGATGCGGCCGATACCCTTCCGGCCCTCTGCCGCTCCGTCCGGCTCCGCCACGGGCAAGGGCGATTTGGGCCTCTCTCCGATGGTAGAGTCGTCCTCGCCCAGATAGTCCGACACGCCCGCGGTCGAGAACACACTGATCGCCGACTCCATTGCGCCCGTGATGCTGTGCCTCCTAGGCCGCAGCAGGGGGGAGCGCAGGTGCTCCCCGCTGTAGCGCTCGCTGCGGGCGTACTCGGTGCTGGTGCGGCCTTCACGCTCCGCCTCGTGCTCCGCTTCACGCTGCGCAACGACCGCAGGCGCAGGAGCCAGGTTCAGGAATCCCTCGACCGCGACGTTAAGTGGGCGAGAGCACAGGCCAAACTTTGTCAGTGGGGTCACGACGATCATCCACACGGCGACCATGTTAAGAGCGCGGGGATAGCCGTAGTACGGGTCGAGCATCTCGCGCGTGATCTCGTCAGACACAACGTCGCCAATCATGAGATAGCCGGCCGCGCCGGAGATGAACGAGATGGCCGCGGCGATGAACTGGAGTTAGCTTCGTGCCAAAGGCCGTGCAGCTGAGACGAGGCTGTCACTCACGAAAGCAATGTTGAAAATACGGTCACAGCTCTCGGGCTTCTTCATGTCTCTCGCGACGGACGGGATGACAGCGTGCCCTCCAAATCCAGCAAGAACCAGGCCGATACTACCAAGCCAGTTGAGCTGGTACATCTCCGGTCCCATGCGCGTCGGGGCCGGGTCGAGGATGGAGCCAGGCGCCTTGGTCTTCCAGAACCCATCAAACACGACGATGCCGACCAGCACGACCGTGGCGAGGGTGGACATGACGGAGGGAATGGACAGCATGCGCAGCGGCATGAACACGGTAGGGAGGATGAGGAAGAAGCCGATCAGCTTGTAGGTGTCGCTTGAGAGGCGGGGGATCACAATCTCCATCGAGTCGCCGAACAGGACGACGAGCGCGACAGAGAGACCGAAGAGCTCGAGGCAGAACCTGTCGTTAGCTATCAGCAATCCACCGCAAGCTTAAGTCCACTTACAGTCCGTTGACGACTGCTCCGGCCCACGGGCCGAATGCCTTGCGCCCGATATCCGTGTATCCCGTGAGGAGCGGGTCGGAGAACATCATGCGTGCGAGGAGCTTCGCGCTGCGTTGTCAGCTTCATATCCGGCTGCTAACAGCTGCGCCCGCAACAGAAGCCAAACTCACGTGTGACAAGTCAAATACGAGAACGCAATCAGCATGAGCGTCCCTCCAATCCAGCCCGCAAAGGAGAACGCGAGAGGCATGGACAGCAGTCCAATACCAACGAGCACAGCACACGCGTTGAACAGCTGGTCGTCAGTTCTTTCCCATCCTTGCGCAACTCACAGTCTGCCCGTCGCTCGACTCGCCGACGTGCTCCAGCTGCTTGCTCCTCCGGCGCACGACACTCCCCCGCCTGCCAGCAATGCTACTGCGGCGAGACGAGACGGTCGGCGACAAGTGCCCATTGACCCAACGCTTCGGCGTTGAGCGGGAGGGTCGTCGCGGCGAGGGCTGCGCCTTCAGCAGCGGCGTGCTCTCCGTCGGCCGCTCAGCGGGGAGAGGCGCATTGTCCGCTGGCGGGGTGCGGTCCTTGTCCTTGTTGGCGTTTGCCGGCCCGGGGAAGGGATGCAGACCGAGCGATCCGCGCTGGGCATGGTAGCGGTTACCAGTGTAAGTCTGGGGGCTTGTCGCCTCCACGTCGGGAAGCAGGCGGACTTTGATGCCTTTCACCGTCCGAATTTCGGTTCCAGACAGACATCTGCGAGCATGGGAGCAATACCGCGAAGACTGGACTCGACTAGCTTACGAGCATGCTTACGTCCATGCAGGCAGATGTCCGTCCCCGATGAGAAAAACTCCCCGACAACCTGATCTTGGCGAGAGATCTGTCTTCCGTCTGTAGCCGTCGCTGTTGCTGACACTTCAGCCGGCGGGACGCTGGGTCCATTGACTGACCCTGCGCCGCTGACGCCTGTGACGCCGATCACTTCGGCGCCCTCGGCGTGAGTCGAGCCCCAGCGGCCCAAGTCCGGTCTAAAGACCGGCATAATCTTCTTCCTCATCTACTTTGCCTTCTACACGACGCTCTTCCGATCTCATTGTCCGCTGGCGGGGTGCGGTCCTTGTCCTTGTTGGCGTTTGCCGGCCCGGGGAAGGGATGCAGACCGAGCGATCCGCGCTGGGCATGGTAGCGGTTACCAGTGTAAGTCTGGGGGCTTGTCGCCTCCACGTCGGGAAGCAGGCGGACTGGCGGGCGGGGCGTCTGGGACCCGTTCGAGCCAACGCTGGACGAGAGAACTGGCGGAGTCGTGGAAAAGAGGCTCATGATACCACCCCTCTTTGCTGGTAGGAGTGGTGTCGCGAGCGGCGTCGACTTTGGTGAAATCTCCTCCTCCCTCTCCGTCACCGTCGAGAGCGCGAGCGCGCCACCCGCTGGTCCCATGGAGCGCTCCTGCGACTGGCGCACTGGGTCAGTGGGGAAGAACACCTCGCTGGTGGCGCTGTCGTCGTGTTCGTCGCCGCTCCACGCCGACTCGGTGTCGTACTCGCCCGGCGTGCCCGTGTCGGCGTCGCTGTCGTCGGCCGACCACTGGTAGTCGACAAAGGACGGTGCGGACGGTAAGCCGCCGTTGAAGCGTTGCTGTGATCGGGAGTCTGTAGGCATCAGTCGGGTGTCCTATGTCCAATAAGAGGGGTGTGAGGGAAAGAGAAACGGGTGAAGGAGGACGAGACGCGGTGGGAAGCTGCTGCGGTGGAAGATTTTGTTATTGATGGAAAGAAGCTACTCACAGCTGAAAACGAGCTCGAGGGATGAACGGACGACGCCGTCCTTCTTCTGACCTCTGGGCGCCTCGTTGGCGGGGATGGGGACGCTTGTCCTGACCATGGGAGGGTGTTGGTGAGTGAATCAGTCAAGAGAAGGAAGGACGTGAGATGCGATGTGGTGTGGGAGGGGTGGTCGATCGTCCCTCTGTTCGGGTGTGTAGTGCGGGGGGTAGCAGTTACGCGTCACGTGCGGGCGGCGATCGCTGGGCGTTGAACAGGTTACTCGGGTCGCGCCCATCGCAGTTGAGCAAGGCACCGAGCTTGATTCGCTTCCGTCTGTGTTGCCCAGGCTGTCCAGGCTGAGCCTGAAAAGCGCGGGGCCCAGGACGCCCCCGTGCGCCCCCTCAGGTGCCTCAGGTTCCTCAGCAGACGATCCCCCACGTCCCTTTGCCCCACGGCCAATCGGAGACGCACTCGCCGTGGCCATTCCGTTGCACAAGATAAGAGCCACCCAACGAGCTTAGCCGTACTATCTGCCGTATCTCTATTATGAAAAATCTGCATCAAGATAGCGCACGGCTGTTTGCGAATTCATGGGAATCAGACGGCTGTTCCAGCACTTCTAACACCCGAGTATCCCGATAGAACTGCTGCTGCACAGATGTACAACTTGTCCCAGGTTGTGCCGACAGAACAGCGAAAACGGATTGCTCGTCAGTTGGTCGATCGGCGCTGGCGTGCCAAGCAAAAGCAAGGCTCTGCAAGCTCCGGCCCCGCCCCCGGCCCAATCCCTACCAATCACCAGAAACGCAACCGGTGGGCTCGAAATACTAGTCGTACTACCCGATATTTTCCCGGCCCAACGGCCACCATAGGCTAACCGTGGCATGCCCATCGCACCGTCGTGCATGTGTACCGGTAGAGCCGGGTCAACCACCCCCTCAGCTTTGAGCCGCGTTTTACCGCCCCGAATTGTCACTGGCCCACAGAATGGATGAAAAGACATGCCGAAACTGCCGATTGGCTTTGAGACAGTGAAAAGTGAGCCGGAGGCGCATACGGCGGCACACGGCGGCGCACGGCGGCGCTCGGCGCGGCCGGAGCCACCGCGGACCTACCTGCTGTCGAGCTGTCACGTTTCTCATTCCCACTAAGTTTTGGTATGGCGTGCCGACACCTTTTGCGTCTTGCGTCTCGGAACAGGGCCTGAGTTCTCGGAACAGGGAGTCAGATACGGGGCACCGTGATGCATAGGGCGGCGTCCTCCGCCTCCGCTACATGGGGCTACATACTGCGACACAAGGTATGGAATGGACGTGGTGAAGAGGGGGTTACGGGCTGGAACATGCATTGGAGACACCGGTGCATGCGGCATTCCGCGTGACTTGCTCGAGAGCTTGGGTGACTGGCTCGATACGAGCCGAGCCAAGAATGACTTTGGTGGGCACGATGTGGGCTGAAGAAGATCGGCTCGTGGCCCCGCACAGACGAGCGAGCGTCTGACCGAGCTGTCCTGGGTGACTGACACAGGCCAGGTTCACTGGAATCACGCTCCCGACTCTCACTCACTCGCTCACTGACACAACTCATGCTTCCCCGACCAGGAAAGTCCGACGGCACTCTCTCGCATGCAAGAGTGAGAATGCATCGCCCTACTCAGGAGCTGAGGTGCAAAAAGAGTCGCGGTACGCTTCCCACCCTACTGACCCACAGCGTGGGGCGGACAAAGCCAGCGTTCGAGTGTGTCTCTACTGAATCCCCTTGGGAGCGGCCCGAATGGACCAGACTTCAAGACGGAAACGGCTGCACCACGGTGCTCTGGTTCTACACACTTGTTGGTTTGTGTTGCCGTGTGATGTGGAGGAGGGCGGGCAGCGGGAAAGCGCAATGTGGAGGAGGAGGGAGGTGTGTTGGGGACACTGTGGGAGGCCGAGGGAGCCTCATGAGTGAGTGTGGGTGGATCTGGAGGACCTCCCGGCGCCTTAAGGCTAGGAAGACAAAGAGGGCCGCGGGAAAGGAGGGGTCGAACGCAGGAGCTCTCGTTTGCCGTGGGAACCGAGGGAGTCGCACTGTGTGCGCGGCTGTGTGGTTGTGTGCAGTGCGGTGTGGGATACTGAGTGGACGTCGGTGGTGGAGATGCGATGGAGGGGTGGAGGCAGTGCTTGCGACATGACCTGCGCCTCGTCGCTGCTGACCCGATCAAGGGAGTCTGCGCGAGCGCTTACGGTGGTGCGGTCCTCCGCCGCCGCTCAGCCACGCGCATGCGCAGTCTCCGTGTCGCCGACGTTTCTCTGAGTCTGGGTCTCCTTGTTGCCGGTGTGCCAGGTTGATCATCATCGGCCTCAGCACGTTGCTCGGCGAAGGGTGAGGCCATGCCCGGCTCGGGAGGTGTGGCGCCAGTGCTCGGCTCTTCGCCGGTGACACGGGGCAGCAGCACCGTATGGAGCTGCGCGGTCGACACGGGGCTTGGGGAAGAGGTTTCGTCCGAGTAGTCGAGCTCGGGGAGCGCTGGTGACCGTTGTGTCGATGATGGGAAGTGCTCGCGTGAACCTTCAGGGCTCTCGACCCGCCGCTCTTCCGCGCGGAGCTGGGACATCTCGTCAGGCGAGACGACTTTCACCATGCAGCCCAGGTCTTCCAGAGCTGCTGTCAACACGGCCAGAACGAAATCGCCGTTCTCCGGGTTTGCGGCCCAGCGTTTGACGCTGAGGGGCCCGTGCTTCTCCTCCCTGAGCAGACTCGCGAGTAGCTCGGGGTCGGCATCGATGCTGGCCGCAAAGGACTCAGCGTCCGCGCCTAACGGTAAACTTTCGTTCGCTGCGTTCAAAGCCTGGAGGTCCTCAGGACCTAACTGGTCTGAGATGTCGAGGCCAGCAAGGGATCCTCCGAGGTCAAGGCTGAGTGCGTTGGCGTCGTCCGTACTGGCCGTCGTTGCGGTACGAGACTTGCTATGAGTCGACGCAGAGCCAGCGGCCGTCGAGGTGGACGTCGTGGTTTGCGAGCCCCCAGTCCTCGCTGTCCTCGCTGCTCTCTTGTTACACTGCCCTGTGCCGGCCGAACCGGAACTCCCAGACCCTCCCGCCCCGCCGTCATCCTTGTCGTGACGGTCTTCACCACCGGTCGAACAGCCATGCTCCTCCTTGGACTTCCTCGAGGTCTGATGCGTCGACACAGATCTGGCAGTGCGAACCACGGAGAGACGATCCTCCTCCTCAACGCTGAATGGGATGCGCGACCCGATCTGAGCCTCGTACTCGGCGACAGACCGGTTAGTGTGAGCGCCCAGCGCTACACGGTTGAGCGGCGTTGATGCGTCTCGGTGTGCCTGGTCGATTATGGCAGCTCGTATCCAGCCTTGGAACAGACCGAAGGCCTCTGCGTCGAGCTGGCCATCCTCTCTCAACAGGGAATGAGGGAAGCTTTCATGGCTCAGGTTGCTGAGCAGTTCGCGGACGCCGACGACCTTGCCGGTGCTCGACCAGTCAGCGACCTCGACTGCCACGAGCTTGGGACTGAGGACCAGCGTTGTCGCGAAGCGGATGCCTATGAGCGCGCAGTGCGAGGACTCGAACAGGCTATTGGCGTACGCAAGCGACTGCGCGATGCTAACGCGCGTCTGCTTATCGACCTGCATCTGGCGCATGAGGTTCTCGATGTCCTTCAGCGTGCCGTCTTGGGGAAGACAGGCTGACCAGTCGATGGGGCGAATGATACGCGCTGAATCTTCCAGAGCACTCGCACCCCGCTTCCGACCTTTCCGAACAGGTTTGCTCGCGCTCGCCGAGGTGTCGCTGCCGACGCGTTGGCGGGTTCGGCAGGTGGGCGCCCAGAGGGGTAACTTTGTTGGAAAGTGCGCTTTGAAGCTCTGCGGGGGACGCGTGTTGTTGAATGTACGCGTTACCCTTGAAGGCAGCCTTGGTGTAAGCTTACGCTAGACGTCAACACATACCTTCCTCGCGGCTTCGAAAGACCACAGAACGCGCCCAAGTCGAGTCTCAAGATGTCCCCTGGCCGTGCGCAAGCTCAAAGATCCTTGGCAGTTGGACGGCGGAATGTCCCATCTTTGGCAAATGCGCTGATCGGGTGGTGGTTGGTGGGAAAGCGTTGTCGATGGTTAATAGTGAGTGCGCCGCAGTTGACGACTGAGGAAGGCCACCCCGAGTGAATGATCCGCCGATGCAAACTTCCGCAGTCTCACTGCGCCCAAGCCAGTCAGCGATCGATGCGTGCGCGCGTGCAGGCCACTCCATCAGTATGTTAACAACCGCGAGCGCTTTGAAGTGTCTTGCCGCTGCCAACGGCCAACAAGGCCAGGCGACCGATGGCCGCTGCATTGATCTTCCCAGTTTCACAACAATCCCAGCAGTCGTAGCGCGAGTAGTAGCAGCTTAAGAGGTACTCGCACACGGTCCGAGCGGCTACGTCGATCACAGACCGGTCGGCGATGTACGTCCGATATCCAGACCGCTGCCCGAGTTTCCCAGACAACGTCGCCGCGTGGGCAGCGGGGTGGTCTGCCTGATCGCCGCGATGCTGTGACGTGGTGTACGCGACGCTACACTAAGAGCTGATATCGATGTCGACGGCGGTAAAGTCTGCTATCGTTGCCCGTCCAAAAGTTCAGAGAGAGGAGGAAGAAGAGTTACAAGTTGCCCACTGCAAGCATCACGGGCATCGAGGGTTACTCGCTCGGAATGCGGAGTGACGTTGCGGGTGTGCCGAACATTCGCCCGGTGGGCGGTCACCGCCGTAAGGGGGCTGGCTATACCCTGGAGATGAAGGGCGAAGCACCGCTCTTCTGTTCAGATCTGCACTGTGACATCGGTGACGCCTGTCCCTGTGGTAACGTCCCCGAAGCAATGGAAGCTTGTTTGCCCGTCACTTCGCACTCATTCAGTCAGTCATCGGGACCCGTGTGCGTTAATGTGGGTTCCGTCCACTTGGCAGGCGAGCAGACGCAACAAATCTTATCAATTCTTTTCGAAAAGTGGAGGGAGTGACGTTGTTCCTCGCTCGGACTAGTCAGGGACTATCACGGGCAAGGGGAGAAAAGAATGTCTACATCCGAACTATGGTCCGCAGGGTGTCTCCATTTCGAACGCCGAAGGCGGTGCTTTGGCATTAAACAAAGGGGCAGTCACCGACCACTCCTCCTCCTCCTTGGCTCCTCCGCTCTCGATAAATGCAGAATTGCAAGACGAGGCCAGGGGTGTGTCTTGCGTCGGTGTGCCCGTGCAGACAGTCTGTGCTTCCGGCTCCGACGAACGGACAGAACCAGGGCAGCATTCTTGGCAGCTTAAATAAAGCTCAACCCAGATCCGTACCTTCCTCTCCCCCTCCCTCTCCCTTTCATCATCGACCTCCACTCTCCATATCATCATGCTGCTCCAACTGGCGCAGCTCCCCTTGCTCGCGGCCCTCGCGCTGGCCGCACCATACAAGCGCGCAACCACCACCGACGGTGCCTCAGTCGCAGCCCAAAGCTTCGACTATGTCATTGCAGGCGGCGGTCTGACTGGTGTCGTCGTCGCGCGCCGCCTGGCAGAGGCGAACCACCGCGTCCTCCTCGTCGAGGCCGGCGGAGATGAAGAGGGCAACAGCCTCGTCACTGGTGAGTCCCCAGCTTATTTGACTTTCAAACCGTGCTGACAGCAGACGCATCCAAGTACACGCAGTCGTTTGACGTGAGTCACCCACCCACGCGCTCGAGCCCTTGCCGCTGATCGGCGGAGCTTCCTAAATGGTTCAGCTGGGAGTCAGTCCGTATCACAGCTGACAAGCAGAGTGCAATCGATTGGGCCTTCAACACCGTCCCCCAGCCCCAGGGCGGAGGCAAGAGCATGAAGATTCGTGCCGGAAAGGGTCTCGGCGGCTCGACGCTCATCAACGGCATGGCGTGGACGAAACCGCACACGTTCCAGCTCGATGACCTCGAGACGCTCGGAAACGCGGGCTTGAACTGGGACACGCTCGCGCCTTTGGTATGTTTCCCCTCCAATTCCCCACGAGCTATCGTTGCGGTTGTAGCTAATAACAGATGCGGAGCGTTGAGACGTACCACCCCCCTTCGTCCGAGCAGCAGGCCGCCGGGCTCACTTTTGACACCTCGTGCCACGGCACCTCTGGCCCGATTGGCGTCAACATCAACCCCGGTGTCCCCGTCGCATTCGAGAAGGTGTTCAACAACACTGGCGCATCCCTCGGTCCTTACGCCCGCGATCTCTCCTGCGGCAACCCCGCCATCCTCGGCCCTGTCGCGCACAACCAGGTCAACAACCGCCGCTCAGACGCGTACCAGGGGTACCTGTGGCAGAAAGACTTCCCCTCTCTGACGAGTGAGTCGCGAATGCAACGCTGCCCGATTTCGTTTACCCCCAGCTGACGCCCAGTTCTGACCAACGCCGTCGTCGGCAAGGTGACCTTCTCCGGTACGCGTGCCACGGGCGTCGAGTTCCGCGACCAGTCAGGCACGACCCGCACCGTTTCCGCGGTCAAGGAAGTCCTGCTCGCTGCCGGCTCGATCCGCACCCCTGTCCTCCTCCAGCACAGTGGTATTGGTCCCCGCGCCTTCCTCGAGAGCGCCGGCGTGAATGTGCTGGTTGACCTGCCCGCGGGCCAGAACCTGATCGACCAGACGACCTCGACGACCTCGTTCCAATTCACGGGTGGCGCAGCGGGAGGCGGGCAGTCGATCCTGTTCCCCCGCTTCCAGGACATTGCCGGCGGAGACTCTTCGCGTCTCTCTGGCCTGCTCCAGGCAAACCTGGACAAGTGGGCACAGGAGGCTGTCGATGCCGGCGCTAGTGGCAGCAAGGAGGGCCTGAAGAAGGTCATGACGCTGCAGCGCGACTGGATCCTGAACGACGGCGCGGCCGTCGGCGAGGCCTTTGACTGGACCGGCGGCGACAGCGTCAACTACGACACCTGGTTCCTTCTCCCCTTTGGACGCGGATTCGTGCGTATCTCATCCAACGACCCCTACTCGAACGCGTTCACGGTCGACCCGCGGTTCTTCACGAACGAGTTTGACCGCCTCGCCACAGCCGCCACGCTGCGGTACACGCGCACTTACAGCCGCACCCAGCCCCTCGCCGGCATCATTACCAACGAGTGGAAGCCCGGATCAAACACGGGCGACAGTCTCGAGGACTGGCTCAACTTTGCGCGCAACGACTACAGGTCCAACTGGCACCCCATCGGAACGTGCGCCATGCAGCCGAGGGCTGATGGCGGCGTCGTCGACGCCAACCACAGGGTGTACGGCACGCAGGGACTGCGCGTGCTCGATGCGTCCGTGCTGCCTTTCCAGGTGTCGAGCCACCTCATGACGGTGCTGTACGGTCTGGCGGAGCGCGCGGCAGAGGTGATCAAGAAGGATGCTTGTGCCGTCTAAGCACGAGCGGAACACGAGCGAAAGCGAGTGTTGCGGGTCCCCGGGACCAACTCTCGACGATTTGGCATCTGGCGACGCCGACTGGAGGAGCAATAGTAACGATAGCATTTGGACAATCACGACCACGCCCACACGGACCTTTTGACGGGGATACATGCATAATGATACAAACTACATTCTCTTCCACTGACACCTCACAGCGCGTGTGGCGGGTTGCCATCCGTCGGCGTATGAGGCGGAGGCGGCTGCGCCGACTGCCGTTCCCGGGCCCATTCCGGATTGTAGGATGGCGGGACAAGCTCGAGATCCTCCTCCATCCTGCCCGCATCTTCCTCCTGCGCGACCCTCCGGGGTCTCCGTGTCCTCTCCGCCGGCGGCGGGCGGGTCTTCCCCTCCCCCCTTGCCCCGGCACCCACTTCACCTCCAGCCCTCTGCTCGTCCACAGCCCCGAGCCCGAAAGTACCCATACTCCCCATACTCCCCATACCCCCCATACCCCCCATCGTCCCCGTCGCAGGCGTGACGGGGGACGGAGGAATGGACGAGGCAGGAATCGTAGCCTTGATCTCCCTTTCGAGCGGGGTGAGGGGGACAGAGGACTCGGTGCGCGGCCCAAACGTGTGGCTCGACATATTGGTCCAGCTCTCGCCACCAGGGGAGAGAAGCATGTCGCTGTGCCGCGTCTGCGCGCCGGGGGTGAGGAAGGCGCTGCTGCTCGTCGTCGCGGGCGAGTCGAGGGCGTGCTTCGTCTCCGTGACTAGCGGGGGGAGCACTGGCCGTCCACTTGTCTGCGGGCCGCCAACCTGTGCACTCCCGCCCTGCGTCACGCGTCCTGTCCCGGCCCCAGCAGCAGCGGCAGTAAGCGGCATAGAGTCGATATAGGGAGTAGCAGTAGCGCTGTCGTCGACCTCGAACCGATCCCCATTCTCGGACGCCTGCGGCGCATACCCGCCCTTCCGCTGGGAGCGTTTCTTCCCCAGCCGATAGAACAGGAATCCGACGAGCGCGAGCACAATCGCGCCCCCGACGCCGCCGACTACGCCGCCGACGATGGCGCCGACATTCGTCCCCTTCTCCGGATGGGGGTGGTACGGCGTGCCCGTCGCGCTTGGGGTCGGGCTCGGGCCCGGGGTGGGAGTCGTGTCGTTCGATCTGATGTCAGCTCCAGCTCCGTCGAAGAAGGGGGAACTCACGTTCCGTTCCAGAACGCCACACTCGATACGCCAAGCTGCATCGCGACGGGGTCGTCGCCGACGACGAGCGAGGCGTTGTACTTGACCGCCGGATCGAGGGGGATCGCGAACAAGACGGCGGGGATCTCGAACGGCGAGTCGCCGTCGTAGGCCAGATCCCCCTGTAGCATGAGCGGCGGCAGCGGGGTGCAGTCGATCGTGAAGAACTTGCCCCATGGCGAGACGCTGCCCATGACTTGCAGGAACGAGGTGTTGGCGGGCACGTTGAGGGCGAGGCGGGAGAGACGGCTGCCGATCGCTTGCGCGTAGGCTATGTCGCTCGTCGTTGCGATCGACCGGTTCGTGTTCTCGAGCACGTCGGTGACGTTCCACTCTCCTTCGAACCCGAACTGCTTCGTGTTCAGGCGTCCATCGGTGATCACGCTGTAATCCTGCCTGTTCTCCTTCCCGTGCTCGCCCATACTCCCCGTCGTGACCGTGATGTTCTCGATATGCACGGTCGCGTTGCCGCCAAACACGTCGAGCATCACGCGGTGACTGCCCCAGAGCAGCTCGGGGCTTTCAACGAGGACGCCCGGTTCCGAGCTCGGCTGGGACGCGACGATCCGTCCGTCGATCCGGAGCTGCAGTGTATCCGCCGCCGACGCATTTTCGAGGTATCCGTGGAACTTTACACGCGTCAGGGGGAAGATGAACTGGACGTTTGGCGAAAGGCTGCCGGGGCAGGATACTCGGGGGTAGAGGAGTTCACTGGCCGGAGGGGTCGCCCACTGCGTCAAGCTCGGGAAGGAAGGGACGCACGCCCGCCCCGAGCCGCCCGATGTGTAGTGCACCTGCCCCCAGGTCGCGGGGTAGGTCACGTTGAAGCGCGTGTCGGGCTTGAAGTCTTCCTGCGCGCGCACGCCGGCGCCGAGGGCGAGCGCGAGGAGCGCGTGGAGCATCATGCTGACTTCCGCTTAGGTGTTGGCGCGTTAGCGCGATGCTGGGGCGGTGAGACGGTCAGATGAGCGTCGAAGCAACAAGTCGTCTGGGGCGATGAATGAGGGGAAGACAGTCGATATCGCGATGAACAAGCAATGATCAGTGTAGTCAAGCAGTAATGAGAAAGAAGCAAGAACAACAGATGCAGCGCAGCCATCCGGGTACGTCAGCAAAGTCAGAAATCAACGATCGCAGGGTCACACTAGCGCGGATCGCCACGGTGTGGGCCGGGTTAGTACGACGCTTTTGCCGCTGTGGGCCGACATGCTCAGAGAATTTGCGCAGCACCTGAGTCGACAGTTGCTGCCGCTGAAAGGCCTCCAGGTGCGGGGCTGAATGTGCGCCACCACCTGACCATTGCCAAGAGGACAGAGGCTGCAAACTGCTGCTGCACGAGACCAGCAAGTATTCGGACTGCGCACTGGTGGACGGAGTGTGGGTTTGTGGGTGTACGCCGCGGCGGCGGGCGGCGGCACAAACACAGCTATCAGGTGCTGCGCCGGTGCCTGAAAGGTTAGAAGTGCCTGAACGTCATATGCCTCCTCCCGAACGGAATGGCTGCGGCGAAGCCGTGTTTGTGCATCTTGGTCTGGGACCCATGAACGGCTTGTCTGCTTGACGCTTGCTAGTTTGATTGTCGCCAAGCGTGCAGAGAAAGAAGAAATCTAGAAGCCCGCGGAGTGGAGCAATCCCGGTGCGCTAGCACTAGAGCGCTTCGAGTTCCTGGAATAGTAGGATACTAGAGGTCCATTTTTGTCTGTCTGCCGTTGCTGCGTGGAGAGAGTGGACGGAGCTTCGTGTTGAAGGTGGGCTTCAGCAAACCGAGCCGCGGGAGGCTGAGGCTCGTGGAGAAACCTTGTCCGCACCGCCTGGTCGACTCCGCCAGGTCCGCTCCCGCTATAAAGCGAGCCTGCCTGGAGACCGTCTCGAGCTTCACCCCAGCGAGACATTTTTACTTTGCTGTGTGTATGTTGAGGATAACTCGGCATCTTGTGAGAAGCAGGGTCTCAGGCTAAATCGATTTGAGAGGAGTCGGCGTGTAGCAACATCCGCTCACGATCATTCCTACCACCTCTTACTCCTCAACATTGATAGACATCGAACGAGACATTGGGCCCCGGACAGACCAGACACCGCAGCCGATGACGCCGAATGATGAGCCCGATGGCCGCAAGCAAGTGCGCGATTAAGTGACCGACGGCGTCCCTCCATAGTGCCCAGCGGCCACCAGGCGACACGCACGACAGCGCTCGGCACCGACCCATGGCGTCGCGTGGGAAAGCTCCCGCTGCCGATCAAAGCCAGCGCCTCCAGATAACCTCGTTGAGGGCCTCGAGGGCTGCAAAAGTCCGCGACGTCCGCGAGCCGCCTGGCTGCTGCCGTCTAAGACTCCGCATCCGCTGCATACCCAGCATACCAGTGACCTCATCTCGTCTTTCCTACACTCTACACTCCGACACTCGCTCGCCATCGACACCGACAGCGACCGCTCGATAGCATACGTGCCACCTCGACGCCGGGACTAGTAGTATCAACAGTTGCATACCTGCGGCTCGAGCAGACTCGCACGACCTTGCGCTCCGCGTTCCTCACCTTCTCCCTCCATCATGGCGTCTCGACTCGCTCCCGGCCTCCGTCTCCTGGCTCGGAGACAGGTGCAGCTTTCCGCCCGTCGTCTCCCTCCGGCGCCGCTAGTGCCCGCCTTCCCCCGCTACCCTCAGCGCAACTTCTCCTCCACCCCCCGACGACGTGACGAGGACGATGACCGCCGGCGCTCTTCCTCCTCCTCGTCCTCCTCCTCCTCCTCCTCCTCACGCTCCAACCAAAAGTCGGACCCCAACTCAGACACGAACCCGGACGGCTCCAAGAAATCTTCGTACCAGCGTTTCAAGGATCTGACAAAGACGTACGGCTCCTACGCCGTGCTCATGTATCTCGCGCTCTCCGCCGTGGACTATTCGCTTTCGTTCGCCTTCGTGCATGCGATCGGCGTGGACAAGCTCGAGCCCTACGTCGACCGCATGACGCATGCGTACCGCTCCCTCCGGTACGGCAGCGAGGAGGCCGACCGCATCCAGGCCGAGCACGAGGACCGTCAGGAGGCCGCCGCCGACGCCGCCGAGGAGAGGCGCACGGGTCACAAGAAGGAGGTCGCTTGGTACAATAACAAGCAGCTCTGGGCCGAGGCCGCGCTCGCGTACCCCATCCACAAGATTTTGCTCCTCCCTGTCCGCGCGGGATTGACTGTGGCGTGGACGCCAAAGGTCGTCAACTGGCTGAGGGCACGGGGATGGATTGGAGCGGTGAGTCATCACGAGTCCCGCAGTCCCGAGTTCTGCTATCGGAGCGTATGCTGACATTACAGGCGGGCACGAAACGCGCAGCGCAGGAAGGCGCCGACTTTATGCGCGAGCAGGGCAAGCGGGCCATGGACGCGGCCAAGAAGGCGAGGAACCGCGACTAGATCCTGCCTTCATCTCACAATATCTCACCTCTCACTTTTTTCAACACAACATAGAACCCATCGCAACGCGTCTCCACACGCTACTTATAGGCAAATTACAACTCGAGCATGCATCTCTAGAGCAGAGCAAATGGCTGCGTCGGTATAGATATAAGATGAAGAGATCGGTGCGAGATGAAGGAGTGAGAGAGAGAGGAGAGACGAGAGAGACCAAACGTCAACTTCAATTTCGAACCGGCGGTTCGTCAAAAATACAGTCGTCACGGCAAACGGCACAAGACACAAGACACGGCGGCGGCGCATGAGAGAGCGGCACACGCTCGCGCTGACGCGCTTCGCGTGCGCGCTCCTAGAGAACCGTGCACACCTTCTTCTTCGGCTTGCGCTGCTGTCCCGCTGCCGGCCGGTCCGCGGGCGTGAGGACGGCGCGGATCGCCTCGTCAAACACATTCTTCAGTCCCTCCTGCGTCTTGGAGCTCGCCTCGACGTAGCGCACCGCGCCGACCTCTTTCGCCATCTGCATGCCCTGGTTGTACGTGATGGGCGAGAATCGCCGCTCACGCAGCCGCTGGATCGTCGTCGGGTCGTCGCGCAGGTCGAGCTTGGTTCCGACCAGAATGATTGGGACGCCGGCGGCGTGGTGTCGGATCTCTGGGATCCATTTCTGGATTGTCAGCTGATACCGTAAAAACACCAGCTGCGTCGAGGCAGCGGTTCGGCCGCGTTCCGCATAGTCTAGAAGCTGTCTTAGACGCCAAGGGGCACTCACCGTCTTGATATTCTCAAAGGATGGCGGAGAAATCACCGAGAAGCACACCAGGAACACGTCTGTTTGCGGGTACGACAGAGGTCGCAGGCGGCTGTACGTCAGCTCGACCGGGCACATCGACAGCTGAGCCAGACTCGGCACACACTGTTTACGCGATCCAGCAGCGCAATGGGCCAGCGGGCGACTCACTCATAGTCTTCCTGTCCTGCCGTGTCCCATAGTCCGAGCGAGATCGGTCTCCGGTCGACGAGTACTTGCGCCGAGTAGTTGTCAAACACCTGCTGTCAGCTACACGGCCAATGCTCTAGTAGCTCAACGCACAGTCGGGACGTATCTGATGTCAGCTTTATTCCTATACCATGAAGCTTGTGCTCACTCTCCGGGGAAGGCATTCGTCGTGTACGAGATCAGCAGACATGTCTGGACGTAGTCAGCATCAACATCAGATCAACAGTCGTCTCTGTTAGCCCGACAGCCTGACAGCACCAGCTCCTCGGCATTGCGCGAGTTCCTCGGGCAGAAGACAACGTGGGCCGCACGGGGCGAGGAAGACAGGGAGGGTGTGCACGAACCTTGCCGACTGCACCGTCTCCGACGACAACACCTGGTCTGTCAGTTTGGACACTTGGGCGCTTGGCATGACGCGTTGCTAAGGAGTCATGTTGTGATCGGACGAGCGCGAGCACAGGGAAGGGGGAAAGAGTAAACTCACACTTAATCGCTTGGATGTTGTGGTTCATCCTGGGCGATCACTCTCTTTCACGCTATCGCTCTAGTGAGTCTAAGGGGGACGATGATGGCACGGGCGGTGGATGGCGCGATGCAAGATGGTGATGGGGTTGGTGGGATGGCGAGTGGACGCAAAAAGCGGCGGAGGGGGCTGGCAACTGGCTGGGCGCTGGCTGGCTGGCTGGGTGCTGCGTTCGGCGAGGCTGGCTGGTTGCAGGATATGGCGATGGGCCGGATACAGGGGCGGCAGAAAAGAGCAAGGGGGGGAAGGCGAGGGAAGAAGGGTAATCGACCTGAAACGATGACCCTCGGCGTGTGCGTTCCGGAGTTGATCGGCGGGGGGGAGAGGGGAGGGAGCTGGGATGTGATGAGCTCGACGATCCGATCTGACGCCGAGGTATGGGTATATCACAGCGAGAACGGAGCCGGAGATGGGACAGAGGATGGCGGAGATGGAACAGCGATCAGGATAGGTGACTTGCAAAGGAAGGAATGCGGGTCAAGTGGTTCATGAGGGAGCGATAGGTTGTGAGTGGATGTAATGTTGGCTGGCGGATTCAAAAAGTGGATGGCCTGGATTGGAACATGGAACAGGGCACTGAAAGCCAGTCGCCCCCCAGCAGCCAGCGCCGGCTGAACGGAGAGCGGTAGTACCGGACTCGCCCTTGGAACCCTCGAATGCTGAATTCTCCTTTACCAGGGTCCAGCCTCACTCCTGGGTCCCCCTTCTACCCAGTCAACAACGCTCACCGCCCGAGGCCCGGTCTCTACGCGGTCTACGGGTGCTCTGCAGGCACCGAGCACCGAAAGCTTAGCATTCACTAGATAGCACCGACGTCCTGCCATATGCCCATATCCTCGCTCGCTGACACGACCATCCCGGCCTTTAAGCTCGACCTGTCGCTGCCATTCCATTCCTCCCAAACCCCCTTCCCGTCCTGTTCCATCATTCGTTCTCTCCCCGTCAGAACATTGTCATCAACTCTCTCCGTCCTCCCTCGTGGTAGGCCGTGTCGGATTGGTTCACTGCGGACCCACCGTTCACTACTCGCTCTCTCCACATCAAGTGAAAGCAAGGAGGGCAAGGCACATTCAACCCACAATTCCGCGGCGTTTTCAGCGATCCCAGCACCCGTCGCCCAGGACTCCAGGACTTCCGGTCCGGGCCCTCCGCGCTGCATGTGAGGGTCTCTACGCCTTCCCTCATTTGGATGCTGTCACGATCGCAACCGTTTCTCGACATGATGAACTACTGATCGAGAACTGCCCTTGATTTCTCATCGCGAACATCGCGTCCCCCACATTGCTCCCTCCTAATCCTCACACGACGCATTTGCTTGTTCTGGCTCGTGACCAGCCATGCATCGCCATTCGACGCTCAACGTCATCACCGCAATGCAGTGCATGCATGTGGAGAAATGGGGGACGATTCGCCTCTCCTTGGCGACCGGCCCGAAGTGTCCGGACGTGCCTTCCTCGGAAGGAAGACAACATTACGCGATCTGACTCGCCCCTTCGTACTCACCCCACCCCACGCCGTTTTCCACTGTTTCTGGGAACAAAACCCCATTCCTCGTTGTCCAAACTCACTGAAACACATCGTTCACTGGAATCTGCTCACTACACCAGCGCCAGTGCTCTGTGCGAAATTTGCGAACCACCATGCGCTGGTATTTCAACGCTTCCGAGTCACGTCGGGCACACCTTCACCAGAGCCTGAGCGTTCTCGAAAACGCCCAATCCTTCTGTGACGCTACAGATCGCACAATGACTCGTCCTCCTCCGATCCTCCGTGGACAACGGTCCGTGCACCTCAGCCAGGCCTCATTGAGCGACGTCGACGACGCCCGAATGTTTCCTGCACGTGTTCGAGGTCCGAGCTCAAGCAACTCACTCGCACACAGACACAAACAAAGCCATCTTCCATTGTTATGCTGATCACCTTCACTTACCACTCTCACTCCTCGATCAATGGTCGAGCCATCAGCGAGCCTCTTGACGCAATCCCTTCTCGCCCTGCTAATGATCGCGGAGATACGGGCAGACGACAGACTCGGCAGCTACAGCAGCTCGATCCCCATCATCCGCGGCACAGCTGCGAACGTTGTCGCCGTGAACATTGGAGAACCGGGGCAGCAACTGCAGTTGGCGTTGAGTGAGCTGAGAAGAGACTTCATATAAGCTGACTCCAGCGACGGGATCCGACTACATGGCAGTGGTGAACTCAAGCTGCACGAGTTGCATGCAAGATGCTGTTGGGTGAGAAGCTCGTCCGATATGATATCTGAGACATGCAGATTCAACACGACGAGCTCTCAAAGTGTAGGAGTAAGCTGCAATTCGCTTACGCAGCTCACCGCAGATGTCTGAGGCTTTGCTTCGAGATTTCGAATATCCCCCAGGACGTCCAAGAGCGAGCGGCTCCTTCATCACGGTGAACAGAGCTGTAGGCGAGGTGTCGGACAGAGGGAGCGTCCTCGTAATCAACAAGATCGACATAGAGTCAGGGCAGAGAGGTGAGCGGAAGCCAACGACCATGACGCCAGGTACAGATGGTTTCTTCGGGCTAGGGATTAGTAGCGTGAGTTGAGGAGATGGTTTTCGAAGCTAAACAGCAGACGGACAAGGAGCGAAGCTTCCTCTACACTGCGACCGGCGGGCGGTTCACACTCGGCATCGACACGGAGAGCAGTGATGGCCTTCGCACGGTTGGTCGTTTAGACTGGGGTGGTGTGAACAAAGATCAGACTGACGGCGATTTGTGAGTTGCGCCACGCTTCTGGCGAAACTCATTTCAGCGAGTGGATCAAGACGAATGCGAGCTGGACGATCGGTATCGAGAGCATCGGAATACGAGGTGGAAGCATCGTGGGCGACAACTTGCTGGTGAGCCGAAAGGCGCTCTCCTTTAGCTATCAGAGCCTCTTCTTTAGCTAACAGCAGGCCACCATCGACCCCGGTCTCGGTGCTATCTATGCTCCCTTCTCCGTTGCTAGTGACTTCTACGCTCAGGCGCAAGAGGCCAAACCCGTCAAAAACGCTGACCGTGCTCGGTGGAAGCTTCCCTGCGACCAGAAACTCAAGTTTGAGTTGAAGCTGGAAGACGGTCGAGGTTTCGGTGTACCGCCAGACCTCCTCCGGATCAAGGAGGGAGATATTTGCTATGGAGCTGTCTACGCCTGGGCCAACCACTCGACGCCGGACAACAGCGGCAAGATCCGCCTGGGTACGCCCTTCCTTGACGAGTGGTACACGTGAGTTAACGGAGGTTCCCTTCTGAACTAACGACTCGGGCACTATACTACTCCGAGGGCGACCCTCAAGTTGGCTTCGCGAAGCACAGGACCCGCGGCGAGCCAGGGCCGAACGGCAAGCTCATCGGTGGTCGTGAGTCCCGTTTGCAGCTGTAAGCATCTCCTCTGTAGCTGACACCCAGTCATCGGCTCCCTCGTCCCGCTCATGCTCATCTTCCTCGTCGTCGTGCATGCGCGCAACACGTACACAATACCGGCATGGCTGGACCGGCAGTACAGGGCAATGTACGACTGGGAGCAAGCTGCGCGGGCGCAAGCAGCCATGAGAGCCGGTATGGCGCCACAGCCTCTTCCGCCCATGCCCTTTGGTGCTCGTATGCTCCACGGCATCCTCGGTCCGCCGCGCGAACACTTCAACCCTGCCTACATGGAGCCGATGATGCACCCAATGCGAGGCATTACGCCCGCCCCGTTCATGCCCCCGCCGGTGTGGCCACCTGGACAGCCGGGCATGCCGCCTCACATCGCTCCGGGAATGACGGGTATGCCTCCGCCAATGCCGCCTCTGCATCCCGCAATGACTGGCATGCCGCTGCCGATGCAGCCGCCGCTCCACCCAGCGATGACCGGCATGCCGCCACCAATGCACCCGGCACCCTTGCACCCAGCGATGACGGGTGTGCCACCGCCCATGCCACCACCCATGCAACCTGGGCCGCCGCCAATGCAGGCGGTGCAGCCCATGCAACCGATGATGACCGGCGCCGTCCCAGTCCCGGTCCAACCAATGCCGACGGGCATCCATCCCACAATGCAACCCGGCCTCGTGCCGCCGCCAGGTCTCGCTCCTCTCGGCCCCCAACTCACAGGCCGTCCGCGAACAGCTGCGCCTCAGCCTATGCCGCAGCCTATGCCTCAGCCGCAACCCGCCCCAGCACCGATGCCACAGCCCATGCCGGCGCAGGCGCCATACCCGGCAGAGTTTGGGGGCATGCCGCCCGGGCATAGGGCGCATCCGAGCTGGAGTGGGAGCGCGCTCGCTGTCTCTGAACAAGCTAGGGAGCAAGCTCGGCAGGAGGTTATCGACATTATGCGGCCGTATAGTCAGGCGATGGGACCGGGTAGGAGGTAGTTTCGGTGTGCACTGTAATGGCATGAGCATCTGTGATTGAGGTGTACTCCCTGCATGCAGGAGGTGCAGAAGTGCTGAGGTTGCAGTGGCGTGTGGAGTGCGGAGCAGCCTAGCACCCAAGATCTGGGCCCAGCCCCCTCACGCAGTCACCGTAACTTCACGTTAACGCTCGTTCTCAACGACCAACCCTCCTGCGAGAATGGCGACCCTGCCTTGATCACCAGTGACGAGTGGCGCTTCTAGGTTCGATCTCACCCCAGCCATGGCCAGCCAGGTACGCTCCCCACTTACGCGACCTGTGGCCTGTGGCTTGGGCTAGCTGACGAGCTAACGGGGTAGACTACGGTCCATGACCGTTATGAATCATCGACCTTGTCTCTCAAGTCACGCGTGCCCCAGCTGCGCCCCAATCGTCCCGGAATGCGCAGTGTTCTGCTCGCACGATCAACTTATGACGCGACCTCTGGACCTTCCTTCTTCTCACTCTTCACCCAACACTCTCATTGAACTATACCTCCTCTACTTCTACCTTCTCTTACTCTATCTCCTCTTTCTCTACCTCATTTTTCCTTTGCCTCCGCGGTCCATAATGAGCGAAGTGTCAGCGGCGAGCCCCGAGCCGCCGGCGACCGCTACCGCCTCGGCCTCACCCTTTCTCGTGATCCAAGACCATTCTCTCTGGCACGATGGCGACTTTGTCCTCATGTCCAGTGATGGGTGGCGATTCCGCGTCCTGTCGCATCACCTCTTCTCGGCCAGGTATGACTTCCAGCTCCACTCCTCCCCGCACCACGCCATTCTTGCATCTTCACTGACATTAGCCCCGTCCTGCGCGACGCACCCTCCACCGGCCTGCAGCAGATTGAGTTCACGGACGAAGTGCTCGAGCGCGCAGTCGTCATCGACCTCGCCCTAAACCTGATTGTTCACAATCGCCTAACCCGTGACAAGTACGACCACCTTCCCCGCCAGCCCAATGACGATTGCGAAGCTGATGAGGACGATGAGTTCGACGACACCTACCCCGAGTATGACGGCAACCCACCTGCGCTCTCTGGAGGTCAACTGAACCTGTACTGCGACGTCATTCTGTTCTTGCAGAAGTGGGACTGCGCCGCCGCTCTTCGTGCATTCGGCCTCGGCATTCTGGAACTCCTCGTTATGCGCCGCATCCGTCCCGCAGATGCGCTCACCTTGGGCATGCTCAGCAGCGACGCTGATCTGTGCGCCGCCACCATGTCCAGCACAATCGGGTGCAAAACATTGCGCTTGGCCAATTTCCCGCTCCGTGTTTGGGAACGCGCCGAGCCCAGGTTTCTCTGGGCCATGGGGATGGCGCGCGAGCTTCAGGTGGAGGGGGAAGATCTTGGGTCGCTGTTTCTGCAAGAGCTGCAAGTCGCTGAGGAAGGAGAGCTGTCCAAGTATGTACTGCAGGGAACGGAGGGTCTAACAGCAGGGGACCGATCTTCTACTGAGCAAGCAATCAATCGCACACTGTGCAGTGCTTGCGGCGAACACTTGGAACCCTGGACGCTTCTTGATGAAATTGCAGTTCAGCGTCTCACCTAGTCATCTGTATGTACATTTTGTAACCTCATGCCAGTTGTATGTATCCTCTGTCCGATAGTCATGTGCCATTCCCGGAGCTGAGAGGCTTGATGACACCCTCTCTATGACCACTCTCTAACCAGTTCGGTGGGTTGGCCCGTCGGTGGTGTAAGCACCGGGAAGACGTCTTGGCTGGAGGGTTAGTCTTGCGGAATGCCGAACGGTCTTACTCTGCCTCAACCATCCTCTCCGTCTGGCTGAGATGGCGACGAAAGGCGTCGGAGATGTCGGTCCAACCATTGCCGCGCCCCACTCCACCATGGGCACATGCGAGTGCGTACATGTACCTCGCCCCGACACGCTGCCAGGTCCGGAACGGAACGTCGTCTACACGGAGAGGGCGCCCGGCCGGCCCCCTCACTTTGAGGGCGGAGACGCACAACTCCTCGTCATCGGCCAGCATGCCGAGGACGAAAGCGTCCAGCGAGGCCACCTCTCCGCGCAGCAGGAGTTCGCTCACGCAGAGCGTGAATGTGCGTAGGGGCCCCTGGCAGTCCCACTTTTGCATGAATGTGATGAGCCTCGCCCAGCGATTGTGGGCTGCGTCTATGCCGGGATCGGGGCCGTAGTCTTCGCGTGTCAAGCGTCCGTGCATTATGAGGCGGACGAAGGAGCCCAGCACGTCTGAACGCTCAATGTCCGAGTCTGTGAACTGCACCTGTCTCCGTCCGCCAGAGGGAGCGTCGCGGAAGACTGCGCTGGGGGTACGTCAGAAAAGGATGGATGGGAGGGGAGACTCACCTGGCGGCAAAGAGATGGTAGGAGGGGACCGTAAATATTGCGTTGTCGCTTGAGATCAGGGTGAAGTCGTCATTGTCGACATCGACGTTGATGTTGATGTCGCTGTTGATGCTGATGCTGGGAAGTTTGGTCTTTTCCCTGCGCGGTCTGTTGCAGTTGCGAATAGGGACTGGAGGGACCATGATGCACATGAGTTGCGTGAGTGGAGTCGAGAGAAGATCTTGTCGCTCCGTCTATACTGAACTCGCGGCGGCACACAGGGGCGCTGTTTGCGCCCTCCAGAGAATCAAAGCGGAAATTCGGGCTTCATATCTGACTTGGCATGTATCGCACTCTACATGTACATTGCGCTCAGACTATGCATCGAGCCGGGGCACTTCCGGCTCGTCCAGCTCTATGGCGGCCGTGTCCTGTAACCAATGTAGAAGTCGTCGCGCGCTAGTCTGCCTGGCTAAAGCTCGTTCTACCCTGTATCGGAAGCACTGCGCAAGCTCCTGTAGAGTCGGCTGTCGGCGGAGCCTAAGTGAGCGGCCGAGATCCTGGAACGCGAGCATCCGGACGTCATAAGGAGGCGGGGGGCGGTGCACCGTGCTCGTCCTGTACTCGTCCCTTCGCCAAAGCAGCGCGTCGTGGTACGCTGGATCGATGAATCGTTCCCAGCTCGCGGGCAGGTATCCGCTGCGCCATGGGAGAATGCGCATCTTCCCCGCCAGCTTTACTATGTCCTCACAGAGCGAGAGGTCGCCGAGGGCGGCGGCGATCGCACACGCACTCTCGGGCGTCATGGCTGAGCTGGCGAAGGCGCGCTCTACGCCAGCTCCGAGCTTGATCATGACGTCGGGGCAGTCCCATTTCTCCAGGAAGCGGGCGAGTCGGAGGAGCGTCTCGGTGGAGAAGGTGGCATCGAGCTCCGGAGTGCCCATCAGGAGGTCCAGGAATGCTCGAAGGACGTCACTGTTCTCGATAAGAGGGTCGGTAAATTGGACCAACAATGGTCCCCTAGCCATCTCTGCAGCTGCGGCGAACACGCCACTGTCTGTCAGTAGCTTACACACCCACTACGCACCTTGCAGTCCAGAGTAGAGCAGCGGGAACCTTGAAGCGCCGCAGGTCAGAGGAGATGAGGGTGAAGGTCTCTTCTGGTGCTCGCATGCCAGGCGAGAGGTCGGCTGCTTCAGGTAGGAGCTTCGGTAGCGGCCGATAATTGATGTATAGGGAGGTAAGGAATGTCATCAGGAAGGCGAGTCGACACTTGTTCTGATGGTGGGGAAGAGAGTTGTGAATGCAGTGTGCGTTGGAGAGCGTGGGATAGTGAGCAGGCGGTGTGACTGACTCGCAACGATGCGCCCTACACTCGCACCCGAGTCGTCAGAGTTGTTTTTGACAGTGGTTTTGCAGGTGCGTCGCAAAAGACAAGTCACAAGCGAAAGCGTCACGAACACGCGTGCATGGCCGATCAGTTTCAGTCAAGTGCTCGGCCGTGGGAGGACGCTGGCATCATGCAATAACAATACGAATCTGCAGTATGCATTGGAACAACAATGAGTGCATAGCATTCTAGGACTGATAACCGTTCCTTATTTACTCTAGGACTACCTGCACCTCCGGATTGTCATACTCAGCGTTACGGCTCTCCTCCACCCACCGCATGAGTCGGCGCGCAACACGCTGCTCCATCTTGACTTTGTTGACTCTGGCACGGAACTCGTCCGCCACGTCCTGGGGAGTGACATAGGGACGGCTCTGCTGGCGATGATACAGCTGGCGGAGGAAGCGGGGCCAGAGGTCGACAACACACCGCCTCTCAGCGGTATGAGACCTCTCCTTCACGGTGCCCCAGCAAAGTGCGTCATGGTACTCCTCCGGGATTAGGTGCTCCCACTCGCTGGGCAACTCCCAGGTCTTCCAAGGACGGTTAGCCTTGGAGAGGGTGGCGGCCTGTAGGACTACGGCCTCGCAGGGCCGCAAGTTGCCTAGGGCTGCTGCCACAATGCAGATGCTCTTGAGGTTCATTGCGCCATTTTCCAGAGCTGATTGCAGAGCGCGGATTATTTTCTTGATGACGCGGGGACAGTCCCACTTCTTGGCGAAGCGGACGAGCCGAATGAGCGTGTCGGTCGATGGGTAGTTGCCCAGGACCACCCGACGCGTCAAGAAGGTGAGGAACAGGCAGAGTACGGGAGCAGTCTCAATCTCGTAGTCTGTGAATTGAATGACCAAGGGGCCCATGGAGACATCTCCGGCTGCGCTTAAAACGCGGCTGCGCGTCAGTACCCCGTGCAGATACGACCCACCTCGCGGCGAACAGGCGAGCTGACGAGATCTTGAAAGGTTGGTTGTCAGAGGAGACCAGGGTGATGTCGCCTTCCTGGAAGTGGTGGCCACACCCTAGAGCATAGTCCCCAAGCCAAATGTTCGGCATGGATCAGGTTGATGTACGAAGATGGTGGGGGAGTAGAACGACGAGTAGAACGACGAGTAATTGTGAAGATATGGCAATTGTCTTGCAGTTGGAACCCGGGCTGGCATCACTGACGCTGGTGTGTGCGCCGGCGCTCTATACAGCCCATTAGTCGAGCGACAGCCTGCGCTCCATTGCCGCACCTTTATCCCCTTCGCGCCGCATTCGCCACACTCGCACCGAGAGCGATCAAGTTGCCCTCTGTATTCAACCCTGTGCGATGCGTGCCCAAGGTACCGTATGTTTCCCCACCCCATCCACCGGCGCGTGAACAATGAGTAGCCACTTGCACCCCGGGCCACGTTCATGATGAAATCTATTATGCGCTGGACCGACCGGGGCGCATCCCCGACGCTTCGGCGTCGCTCCCATGTCCGGCGAGATGGCCGAGCGGTCTAAGGCGCTGTGTTAAGGTGATCTGCTCCTCCGAGCAGTCGTCTCCGCAGTCTTCGGACGTGGGTTCGAATCCCACTCTCGTCAAAGCGGGCATTCAGTTGCCCCCTTACGCCAATCTTTTTCATCCTTTGGACGTCGAGGGACGACGGGGAAGGCGGTTGGTTGACCATGCTGCGAAAGTGGCGCTGGAAAATCCTGAAAATTATCTGACGCCCTCCGCCAAAAGTGGAGGTCAGGGACTTCCACGCCAGTGACGACCCTCAACTTGTTCACCTAATTGTCCACTCTACACCCGCTCTTTACGAATGAAAACTAGTGCATTGCATGCGCACGAACGAGGAGTAAAAGACTTCTCCGCCAGGGAGTCGAACCCTGCTCTATCGCGATCACTTCAACTTCAGAGAAGCCGAGGTACTCTCTCTTGAGAGGCGATTATACTAACCGATATACTAGCGAAGAGACGATGTAACGCTCTTGCGTGCGCAGCTGGCAGCGAGCGCGGCCTCCGAGCGACGCAGAGAGAGGCGAAGGCTGTTCCGAGACGTGGGAAGCTGTTGGCAGGCGTATCGTTTCGGTGCTGATGATAGCAGACCAGTCTGAAACATCTTAAAAGCGTGCCACGCCGCTCCAGCCTCGAGGCGCCCCTTCGCTTCGCTCGCTCAGGCTCTGATGCGGAGTCGGCGTCCGCGCCGGCGCCGACGCCGATCCCTCGACGCCCCCGGCAGCGGAGCAGCAGGCAAGATGGCCGAGCGGTCTAAGGCGCTGTGTTCAGGTTACCCTCTTCCTCGAAAATGATCGAGCGGGGTGGATCGTCGCAGTCTTCGGGCGTGGGTTCGAATCCCACTCTTGTCATACGAGCATTCGGTTGCTCCCTTCCCTCTTTTGTTGCTGCTGCTTACGAATGGAGAGTGAGGGCAGATGTTGAATCGGGAGGGTTGCTGCAGGAAGCACAATGTTGAAAGTGGAAGAGCAAGTCGGTGATCATTTAACATTCCGCTCCTGGGAAGAATGCCTGGGGTCAGCCGCAGTCACAGATAGCAATAGCTCCCTTTAACCCAAACTTGCCGCGGTGCGCTACATCGATGAACTTACTATACACCCTCCGGCACCCCTTGCCGCAACTCAACGGTTAGCAGTTGTCGCCTGGGGTCAGCTTAGGTTGCGCAGCAACGCAGCTCACCATCTCTCTGATCATGACTCACCCAGCTTCAACCTCAGCATGTGGAGGCCACAATAACAAGATGATATCACTGTGGCGGCCGAACAGTTGCTCTGAAACGTCAGCTTCACATCCGTCCTGGTAGCTTACCCTCTCGTCACGTCTACCCCTCCCCGTCTGTGATAAGCTAGTATCGGTAGAGACCAGCTTCCGCCTGACCTCAATTGGCTGCTCACTTACAGCCTGAAGATAATGACCCAGTGAGCTGAAACCCAGGCTCCCCTCTGCGCGACGTCTGAGGGTCAGCTTGAACCCGGGAGTTAGATAGCTCTCACAATGCCGCCACTTGCCGGCTATCTCATTTCCAGCCCGAGTAACTCCATGGTTGAGATGCTGTTCAGATTCCGTACTGATAGAGACGGTGGGGATGAGCTGGTAGTTCGGAGAATACCGCGATATTAGCCTTGGTACGGGGGTGCACAGAGCTTACCCTAGGCCCCTCGGCCTTACTGTACATCAAGTGGTGGCTCGCACCTGCCGAGTCTGACCTTAGCTTTGACTTCTTACACGCATCGAGTAGCTGTCACCAGTCTCCACCTCCCACTTCAAAGGTCACAATCTCCCTCACCGCGACTCGGCGCTGTTTACTGGTCCTCTGTCTGACGTCAGCTAGAAAGGCAAGGCCAAAAGTAGCTCTCACCTCCTGCTCCTCTCCTTCTCCTCCATAAACCGCAGCCCAAGTTGTCTCCACTGGCAGGAGTGAACGGACTAGCGTTGCGTGGTCCTGACATGTCAGCTCGCTCAGTCGGACAGCTCACCGTGTCTCTCTAAACCGCCAGGGTGTCGCACGTCGACATCTGGAAACAGCTTCAGACACCGGGACACTCAGCTCTCACCTGCCCTCGATGTCGAGTGTCACGGTTGCCGTTCAGCACCTCGGATCAGTGAGACCCTTATATGGGGCTAGGTGGAACGTGCGGGAAAGTGAGAACGCTTTGAGATGTCAGCTGAAGTCACCGTGTAACGCAGCTTACCCTCTCTCGCCGACATATGAGTCCTTGCTCATCTATGCCTGACTCAGCTGCAGTGAGTAATGTTGAGCTTAAGCCTGCTTCTCCTCTACCGTCTGCATTACCAGTTTAGCCCCTCAATCCAGTATATCGGTGAGACAAAGAGCGTCGCAGGAACGTAGCATCGAGAGTATACTGGGATGTCAGCTCATCAAAAGTCTGATAGCTCACCGTAACTCTCTCAGTGAAAGCTTGCTCGTCGAAACCCTGGGGTTAGCTTGAGGCAGGCAACGTCGTAGCTACCCTTCCCCGCTCTGTCATCTTCAGCTTCTGACCTTGTGCCCCGTTATCGTTGATCGGGACGATGCTGCGACGCGATGGAAGTGCGAGAATGTGGCGGAGGGTTATCGTTCTGACCGTCAGCTTCTGTTTGGGAACCCGTCAGCTTACCATGTCAGATTTAGATATGGCGGTGGGTGGGTTTCTGGAGTCAGCTTCAACTTCTCAGCGTCGCGGCAGCTCTCACCTCTTGCTTCCAATGCCAGCACATTGCAAGCATCTTCGGAAAGGCGTTATCATGGCAGGAACGCTGTTGGGTGCGGCGACAACGGTGGAATCTGGCATGTCAGCTTCAATGGGGCAAGTGTTAGCTTACCCTTACTTCACTCTTTGCTTTTCCTGATCGTTGTCTGCAGTTAGCCTCTCACTAGGCCAAGTAGCCTTTACACCCTCCCTCGTCAGCCTTAGCCTTGCGTCTTTAGTCCAGCGCCTAGTCAACAGTAGGTGTGCAAAGCCCTCGGATAAAGTGGAGGAGGAGGCAGTACGACCAATCTGGCAAGTCAGCTTTTGTCAAGTGGCAAACTCCGGCAGCTCACGATCTCTCCTTTTCTGCCCCCATGCAACGTCGTGGCTCACTCGTTCCATTCTGGGAGTTAGCTACGGTGGTCAGGATTACAGAGCTCTTACCTGTTCTTGTTGCGCCCAAAAATCCCCGCTTCTGGTGGCGGCTAGTGATGGTTTGTTCCGCCAACACTCCTGCGTCTGTGGAGATGATGGGACACTGTAGTGTTAGCTGAAGTGCAGCGCAGCGTAGCTTACGCAACTCACTCCTACATTAGACATTGTCCAATCAATGCCTGGAGGTCAGCTTGAGATGGAGGGTCGATCAGCTCTCACCACTCTTTGTCATTGAACCACCCGATGCCACGCCCTGCAAATCCCACCAAAGACTGTAGACACGCAACCGCACAAGGCTGACACGCCGGCCCTCTGAGATGTCAGCTGGAAATCACCGCGCAACAGCTTGACCCTCTCGTCAACGTACCGCCTCGAATATGCCTGGAGTCAGCTGGCTTCAGAATGAAGGTAGCTCAACCTTGATTTGCGCGCACGGCCGGTGAGATCTATCCTCCGCTGTGGGTGCTCAAGCGGGAACGGCGTGTAAAGCGGACATGGGCTGGCGCGCTGGATATGGTCTTCTGATACGTCAGCTGGAACGCATAAAGCAGCTTGCCTTCTCTACCCGACCATGCTCGTTCGCTCGCCCAAGTCTGGCATTAGCTTGAGTGAAACGGAAGTACAGCTCTCCCTTCTGTTCCCCTGCGCCACACTCACACTTTTCCTCGGCTCGCCTCGAAATATGTGCTCTCACCAACCATCGCCCGCTGCCTGGCGTCAGCTCTTACTAGGCTGTGCAGCTGCTACCTATCCGTTGCCGCAGCTGAGCGTAATCGAGGCTTTGAGACGAGAATCGTTTCCGGCGGGATGGCTTCGATGAAGCGAAAAGCTCACGATCTCTGCACCAGCTTAGGCTTCTCCTGCCAATGTCTGGGGTCAGCTCGCACACGCAGTGACCAGCTCTCACCTAGCGACCCTTCTGTTTGCTTGCCTCGACACCCATGGCCGCCGGACCAGTCACTTCCTCATCCCACACGATCCTCCTCCGTCTCTCCCAGGGTACGCAGGAGTTCCCTAACAAGCGACAGACAGTCAGCGACCGCTGTGAGAGCTCGAGGGGGCCAAAAAGTCTCACCACTGTGAGTCGAACACAGGACCTGCGGATGTCGTCGCCTTATCAGGCGGCTTGAAGGATTGTTAACCAATTACAGTCCGACGCTCTACCAACTGAGCTATGGTGAGGAAGCACGTGGTTTCGGGCGCAGGGCCGGCCGTGGGCGGCGGCGTCGGCGTCGGCGTCGTTGACGCCAGAGATGGTGAAGCCGGAGCTGGTGATGCCGGATCTGACGGAGTCGGAAGAGGATCGGGATGAGGGGAAAGATGTAGAAGGGAAAGACGAAGGCTGATGTCAGCTAATGAGAGATGAGCGACAGCTGGAACGGACATCGGTGCTTCGCCTCCCGGCCAGACAGCTCCCTCTCACTGGATGACAACCGCTGCCGCTCGCCCCGCTGCGCCCTGCGCCCTCTCCGACGCCGCCTCGGGACGATCATCAGGCGAGATGGCCGAGCGGTCTAAGGCGCTGTGTTAAGGTGACCCCTTCCTCAAGGAAGAGCATCTCCGCAGTCTTCGGACGTGGGTTCGAATCCCACTCTCGTCAAGCGAGTAGTAACATACTCCCTTACGCCAACATTTTTGGATGGACGAGGAGAGGAGGGAAAGGAGATTGGGTGATGATGAGTGGGAGGTGTGGTGATTGAGAGGGGAAGTGCCACTCACCTTCGTCGGGTGGAGGTCTGTGCGAGATTTTCGCTCCAGATGTTGTTTTGAGGTCAGTCATTAGACAGCGGAGTGTGCAAGTTTGATGCTTCATGACTTCATGCTGTTCTACGATGCTTGTGATGTTGTGTGCTCTATTCTGCTCATGTTAGCTGTGTCGGGACCCCCCGCAGCTGGACCAACACACATTGATCGCCGATCATATCGGCCAGTCTCTGTTCTCATCAGCTATTCGAAACGCTGCACTAGAGCTTCCACTCACACAGTCTGCGTCAGATTCAAGTGTACTCCCTTGACCTGGAGATGCTCCTGCAGCCCGTAGGTGCCGAGCTCGCGCCCGATCCCACTGGATTTGAATCCTCCAAAGGGCACCGAGTTGTTGAGAAGACCGTACTGGTTGATCCAGACGGTGCCCACCTCGAGCTTGCCACTGACGCGAGTCGCCTGAGTAATGTCGGTCGTGAAGACGCCCGCTCCCAGGCCAAACTCGGTGTCGTTGGCGAGGTGAAGTGCTTCCTCCTCGGTCTTGAAGGGAATGACACAGACCACGGGACCGAAGATCTCTTCCCTGACTATCCGCATGTTTGGGCGCGTGTTCGTGAAGATCGTGGGTCGCTGCCAGTACCCGACGTCGTCGCCTTCGGGACCGCAAGGCTCAAGACCGCCAGTCACGATCGTGGCGCCCTCATCGAGTCCGGACTGGATGTAGGATCGGACCTTGTCTCGCTGCGCCGAGGAGATCTGGCGTCAGCTATCCAGAGCGGACATCGCAGCTCACCAATGGTCCCATGGAGGTCGCCTCCTCATACGGTTGACCGATGGCGCAAGCCTCTGCCCTCTGCTTCAGTTCGACCACGTACTCGTCAAAGTTTTCCTCCTGAACATAGATCTGAGATTAGCTCCAACATCGCCGCCGAATAGCTCACGCGACTACTGGCCGTGCAGTCCTGCCCAGTGTTGTAGAACACGCCCATGGCGGTCCAGTCCGCGGCCTGCTTCACATCGGCAGAGTTGAACACGATGAGGGGCGACTTGCCGCCGAGCTCCAACGTGACCTTCTTCAGGTTGGACGATGCAGCGGCAATCGAGATCTTGCGCCCCGTCGCGACTGATCCGGTGAATGCGACCTGCGGGTCAGCTCTGAGGCAGCATCCCCCCAGCTTACTTTATCGATGCCCATGTGGGAGGCGATGGCGCTGCCTGTCGTACCGCCCAGACCCGGGAGGGCGTTGAGCACGCCCGGAGGAAAACCAGCCTCCTTTGCCAGATCACAGATCGCCAGCGTAGTCAGGGGCGTGAGTTCGCTCGGTTTCACAATGATCGTGCATCCCGCAGCGAGCGCGGCCGCACACTTCCACGCCATCATCATGATCGGGTAGTTGTATGGCAGGCTGGAGTTAGCTCAGCCGATCCAGTGCGGTAGCTTACATCTGTCCGCAGACGCCGATGGGCTGGTGCAGAGTGTATGCGAGCTTGGAGCCGCCGAATGCATTCGTCGTCTGACCGTGAATCTTGTCCGCCAGACCAGCATAATAGCGGAAACAAGCTACCGCGTCGACAATGTCACCGTCACTTGGGGTTAGCTAGCCAACAAATAACAGCCCACCGAGCAATTCGGACACCCTTGCCAGAGTTCAGACTGTGGTCAGCTTCAGACATCGAGCAGGTAGCGTACCTCTCGAGAGCGGCCAGCCTGCTGGCGTCACGCTCGATGAGGTCGGCAAGCTTGTTGATGACTGAAGTTAGCTAAGTTCCGACACGGCCCAGCTCGCACGCACGCGCTGCTCGTTCCGTCGCATCAACGTTCATGCCCCATGTCGTGTTGAAGGCGGTCCTCGCAGCGTCCACAGCGGCGTCGACGTCGGCCGAGGATGCATGGGCGACACTGGCAATGGGCTTGCCAGTTGCGGGGTTGTATGTGGGGAAGGTCTCCTGGGTCGAGGAAGGCACCCACTTGTTGTTACTGGAAGTTAGTTGAAGCTACACAGAGCGAAAACTAACATGAACAAGCTGGTGGGGGTGTCTAGACTGCCGATGGTGGGAACATTAATGGTGGAATGAGTAGATGAGGAAGCATATGATCGAGCTGTGAGGAAGGGTAGGCGAGCAAGACGGTGTGCCCGCGGGAGCAACATGTTGCAAGGTGGATAGGGAAGGTGACGAATGTGAGATAAGACGATAAGGGAAGGTGTGGGTGGCGAGGAATGCAAGGAACGCGTGATCTCGACCAGGGCAGCTGCAGCATGCAGCATGCGGGGACCGAATGTGGAGGCTGCGGAGTGCGAAGACAGTGGGCAAGTGATCGAGCTTGAGCATGCTGGGCCAAGAGAGTCCGCAGTAGTGAGTCCGGATGATCTCTTGAGCAGAGTTGATCCAGGAATCCAATGAGAGGGGCCAGCTCGGTGACCTTTGGGTAGGAAGCCGCTCATGCGCTCGCCTTGCCTTCCCTCTGCATCAAAACCACCGCATGCCCTCTTTTTCTCTCCGTTGCAACATCCCCCATAACCCACCATGCCCAGTTGCACACACACACACTGGAATGTGTGCTCGACGACGACTCTGCAACGGACGACATGGTGAATCTGTCCCGAGGCTAAATCCGATCGGGCCCCTAGCCACCCAGCCAGCCAGCCAGCCTGAGTGGGACGGACCCGCACCCCAGCCAGCACCCGCCGTACAGCAAGCCATGCGTCCGCCAGGCGTGACTCGAGCCGGGCATCCAACCAATACCCGCTCGTCCACTGCATCCAGACATTGACTCACCCATGCTCTCACAAAGCACATCCATCGTCGCTTTCCGGCAGACATCTCAAGCATCCATCCCTCCCAACAATCCGCGCACACCATGTCGCCCGGTCCAACACCGAGGAAGCGCTCATCCCGCGCATGCGACGTAAGTCTTGGCTCTCCCCTGTTCCCCGCAGAGATTACCCGAGTTCTCGCGACAGAGTTCATCCTCAATTCCTCGACCCCGACAACAACAGTCTTTTGTCAACAGTCGGGAATGTAGCTCTGCGCAAACTGCTCGTTCACACGGCGGGCACCCGAGTGGAACGAGAGGCAGCTTTAGGGCGCGTCCATTGAAGCTGACAGACAGGGATGCAAACTGCGAAGGATGAAATGCGAGGAACTCGCGTCGTCCTCCAACGGCGAAATGACCTGCAAGTTGTGTCGCGAGGCTGGCACCAACTGCACCTTTGAGACACCTGTGCGGAAACGGTGAGTACAGGACAGCACAGTGGGGGCGGTCATGCGTTCACATGGAGTTGCTTCCTCAGGCTACGTCGGTCTGGGGTAGGAAGCTGTTTTGGCAGGACGTCGTCCAACTTTTGGAGGCACCCTTCCTCCGCAACCCGCAATTTCCCAGCTCTTCCAAGATGACCTCCAGCTGACAGACAGTGGACCTGCTCCCGGATTTCGTCGTCGTAACGGAAACGAGTCGCCCGGCAGTGGGGCGGGGTCTCGCCCTCACGACCAGGCATCCCCCCGTGAGCATGGAATGCCTGTCAAGCGACGGAGGTTACCTCTCCTCGGTCTGCCGCCCGGACTGGTCGACGAGCTGCTCGCCGTGTACTTCACATCAGTTCACGTAAGCTGTCCATCCTCTCCTAGCTGACATCAGTGCATCTGGCCGCTCATCTACAAACCAATGTTCAACCCACACACGGCGAGTGCGCCCCTGCTCCTCAGCATGCTCGCAATCTCCGCGTGCCTGTGTCCGCCCCAGACTGACGGCATCGACGGCGACAAGCTCTACGCGATGGCCGAGTCGGCGCTGCACCACTGCCGCAACGAGTCGCGCATCGACATCATCCAGGCGCTCATGATCCTGTCCCTACGCCAGACGGGAGTCGGCGACAAGCGCTCCGCGTTCACCTACGCTGGACGTGCGGCGACGATGGCACTGAATCTGGGTCTGCACCTCGCGCCTACTACGCCAAGCGAGGCAGGCGAGTGTGAGCTGCGCTCACGCGTGTTCTGGAACGTATACGTGCTCGACAAGATTCTTGCCGAGGAGCTAGGTCGCCCGCTGTTTCTGCGCTACCGGCGCAGCAGCACGCCGCTTCCCTCAGAGACCGAGTCGGACGAATTTGAGCCGTGGCCGCCTCAGTCGCCTTCCTCGGCCCCCGTTCCCGCACCGGTGCGACACATTACGCCGCGACGAGGCCACATCATGTCGTTTTTCGTATGGACGTGTCGCATGGGAATGATCATCGAGGACATCCTGGACCTCGAAGTCATTGGCCCGCCAGTGTACGACAGCTGGGACCGGCGGTTTATTGCGCGTATCGAGGCGGAGCAGGACACATGGCGCCGCGCGGAGCGCATCGCCGAAGACCTCGTCGCCTGGCGCGAGGCGATGCCAGCCAAGCTCGAAGTCAACCTGGACCCCAACGTGTCGCCTCTGCCGCACCACGTCGTCGGCCTGTCGTGGTACCACACGGCGCGCATTCTGCTGTACAGCCGCTTCCTGCGCCGGCGGAGCGGGCACGGCCGCGGTCCCCCCTCGCTCGTCGACAAGGCGCACCGCGTGTGCTCCGAGTCCGCCGAGGCATGCATCGACATGCTGGCGCATCTCGACCGGCACAAGCTGCTCTCACAATGCTCTTCGGACTGCATCCACATGATGTCCGTGATCACGCTGTGGGAGGCATTTGATGCGTCCTCGTCCGACCCAGCAATCGCGCACCGCGCCAAGCTCAACTTTGCACAGTGCTGTATCTGGCTGCGTGACTTCTCCTCCTCGTGGCCCGCAGCATCGGCGCACAAGCTTTTCTTCGAGGGTCTCATCCAGGGTGGTCTGAAGCTGAGTTCCGGGGACATGTTCCGCGAAGACCACACGCCGGAGAGCGAGCCGCGTTCAGGCGAGCCAGGCGTTACGATCACGGAGGGACTGCGCAGTATGGGCCGCAACCTAGCCGACGGGGACGAGGACGACACGCCGCGACAGCAGACCTCGGGCCACGAACTGGGCCAGCCGATCAGTCAGGGCTCCCAACTCGCGATAGGACAGCAGGGCCAGCAACAGCAGCCGAACCTCTTCAACCTGAGCCAGTTCTACTGGAACCACCTGACTACAACGGAACCGGCGCCAGGCGAAGGAGCAGGTGGCTGGGAGCTGGACCCCGGATTGGCGCCGCAGAACATGTTCGGGTCTCCCGCTGAGCCCATGCCCCCGCCGCAGAGGACGGATAGCACGCCTCCCGTCCAGTTCGCGGGACCTAGCAACTACTTTGACGGTGGAGGCCAGTGGGGCAACCCGCCCGCGCAAGGCGAGGGTTCGGACCAAGCTGCGATCTACGCTGCGCTCATGAGCTACATGGTGGAGGCGGCTAAGGGCCGTTAAGTGTGAGCCACGAGCGCGCACGAGTGGAGAGTTAGCGCACCGTCTCACGGTCAGAGATGCAAAAGTTGTATTCTATAGTACATGCATGAAAGTCGTACCATATCAGCTATCGGGAGAATCTATAAACTTATGAGCAGAGTCAGAGGGTGGGGCCTAAAAGTCATCGAGGATGTACGAGACCCCAGGATCGAGTCACTTGTCCATCTCAAAGAGGACGACTTCGGCGACCTTGGTGCCGGTGTTCTTGACGGTGATCTCATCCTTGGACTTGGCGCCGCGGATGAACACGCCATCGCCCTCCCCAAGGACCTGGTTCTGACCGCCCAGCGAGACCTCGACGTGGGCGCCGTCCTTGAGCGCCGGGCCAGTGTTGTACTTGGTGCTCTGGACGACCTGGACGTAGACGAGCTTGTCACCGGGCCTGTTGTCGCTGCGGTCCGTGACCTCCTTGTTCAGCTCCTTGCCGGGGCTCAGAAGCGTAGCGAAGAAGTTGAGGTCGGCATGGATGGGCGTGGGGCCCTTTGCGTCGCGCTCGTCAATGACGCCGGGGAAGGAGGTGGGCGCGACGACGTGCGCCCACTTGTCCGTCTTCTCGGCATCGGAGAAGTGGCGAGCATAGTACTTGGGCGTGAGGTTGCGCGCATTCGGCAGCGCCCAGATCTGGAGGAAGTGCACCTCGTCCTTGCCGCCGTTGTACTCCGAGTGGCGGATGCCGGTGCCGCCAGAGGTCATCTGGACGTCGCCGCGCGTCATGCCCTCGACATTGCCCATGGAGTCCTTGTGCGCGAGCGTGCCGCCGAGCACGTAGCTGAAGATCTCAGCCTCGCGATGAGGGTGGGTCGGGAAGCCGGTTCCGGGTGCGACGCGGTCTTCGTTGATCACACGGAGCGAGCCGAAGGACTCGAACCGCGGGTCGTAGTACGACGCAAAGGAGAAGGTGTGCAGCGTCTTGAGCCAGCCGTGGTCCGCCCCGCCGCGCGTCTGCGTGGGGCGGTACTGGAAGGAGACCTGGGAGGACATGCTGCGAGCGGAGGGAGTGGAGAGGGTGGAAGAGGCGAGAGGAGTGGTGGAAACCAGAGGCCGGGCGGCGCGGAAGAAGGGAAGTCGCGGAGTCAGGATGGCGATGGCGACGGCCAGGAAGGCGAGCGCGAGCGCGCTGAGCAGGCGGGGAATGGTGGCTGCACTCGGTGTCCGAGTGCGAAGAGTGCTGCGAGCGAAGTGAAGCTACGAGACTTGTAGCTGCGAGTTGCCAGTTGCTGGTGTTTGCTGAGGTTGTAGCGAGTAGAAGAAGAGCTGGCTACCGTAAAGTCGTTGAGTTGCTACTTGTGAGAGTAGGTTGTGTTCGAAAAGTTGATGGGAATAAGATCTGCATCCAAGTCAGCTCCTTTTATACTCGTTGCAAGAGATGTTGTCGTCATAACAGTGCGGAGTGCGGCATGTCAGCGCTGGGAGCGATTATCAATCCCGCCCCTGGCCTTCCCCTCTAGCGCCCCCCGCTTCTGGTGCGTCGTGCCTGAACGTCGATCTAGAATTACCCAAAGAGGAAGGTATTCTCCCACGCTTTTATCAGCCAGTCCTCGCACTTTTTTCCTCGTTCCCTTTCGATCGGGAAGAGGAAAGGCTGACTACTAGCTCCCACCAAGCGGCGACACGTCGACGCGTTGAGAATGCTGAGGCAAGAACGCAAGTCGTGACGTGTTGCCTTGGCTTTTATAGCGGAAGTGCTCTCCGGCTGCTCTGCGGCAAAAGAAGGGTGAGTCACTCTTCCCAGGAACACGTGCAGGGACCTTCGTGCGGGGCACCACCAGAAATTTCCAGTCACCTCCACCAGCCCTCATCACCACCCTCTTCCACCGGTCATCGAATCAACGCCGCGACGTTTTCCGTCATGGAGAAAAAGTATTGGCGTAGGGAGTGAACGAACACTCGCTTGACGAGAGTGGGATTCGAACCCACGTCCGAAGACTGCGGAGATGCTTGGATACACCTTAACACAGCGCCTTAGACCGCTCGGCCATCTCGCCGGGGATATCGGAACTCCGGCAGCCCGGGGACGGCGGCGGGGCGCTGGGGGCGAACGGCGAGCGGCGAGCGAAGCGAGGCCCGATTAGTTGGCAAAGCGGAAGAGACCTACGTTCTCTGGACAGATCTTGACCGGAGAACCCTCTTGACTCGTCTTCCAGTGGAAGCTGCGCGAGGGCTTCCCCCTCTCTCTCTCATTCTCGGAGGAACATCCAATGTAGCGGCTGCGCGGTCTGTCTGGCTCTGAGATACCCATCAGGCGTTGCCAATCCGTCTCCGAAACGCCCGGCGCTCTCGGCCGGGGCTGCGCCCCGCCAATCGTATCTCCTCACCATAGCTCAGTTGGTAGAGCGTCGGACTGTAACTGATACAATCTCAAAGCCGCCTGATCAGGCGACCACATCCGCAGGTCCTGTGTTCGACTCACAGTGGTGAGACTTTTTGGCTCTCCAGCGACCGCAAGCTGTCCGGGAAGTTGCCCGGCAGCTATCGATCAGGGATGGGATGGTGCAGGAAGAAGAAGGGGAAGGCTGGAAGTCAGGACGCCCGCTCTCTGCCGTTCAAGGTCGTGGCTGCGGGTTGGGCAGTTCTAACTGTAATGAACTTTCACACTACTGGTACTTCCTAGACCTCTGGCTCCCCTCCAGGCTGTACTCCCCTTAAAGAGAACTCAGAATGCGTATCGTAGGGCGTATGCGAGGGTGCGGCGTCCTGCGGAGCCACTGCACTCCTAGAAATCATCTGTGGCACTAAGCAGCATTTCGCGGATTATGTTCACCTCGTGCACCTTAGCCTCTACGCAAGGCCTCAGAGAGCAGCGTCCCTCGTTATACTGATCCACACACTATCTTGGATCATTCAAAGGAGCTACTGAGTTCGGGTGTGGTGAAGGAAGACCCCAGGTTGTCAGCCAATCACACCTCTCGTCAGGGCAGACGTTCCTACGCGTTCCCTACCCGTCAAAAAGCTCTTCCTCAACTCCGGAGAGCCTGGAAGACCGATGTGTGGGACGAGGGCGGATCGAACGCCCGACCTCAAGAACTGAAGCTTCACTCTCGCGCTCTCCCAACTGAGCTATCATCCCGGAGTCACGCTGGCCTCGGCGTGGCGCCGTGATAGTCCTAGCCGGTACGACCGGCCGATGGCATTATTATCACAACTTCAATGGCGCTCCATCCAGTCGAGGACTGATGCGAGCAGACTGCGGCAGTGAGATATCGAAGTGGTACTTTCGCTAGTCTAGGTTCTGAAACCCCTCGGTACTCTTCCGGGGTCGCTCCTGCCCATCTCTGCAGTACGAAGGGTCGATCCGGCCGCTGCACATGACGGATGGGAGAAGCTCTCTCTGCAACCGACCACATCACACTCTGCCTCCTACCCTCTCTTTCGCCCATGCCAACTCCCCTGCTTGGTGAAAAAGGAGGCGTAAGGAGGCAACTGAATGCCCTCTTGACGAGAGTGGGATTCGAACCCACGTCCGATGACTGCGGAGGGGACGTCGGACTCGGAACTCCGAGCCGATGAACCTTAACACAGCGCCTTAGACCGCTCGGCCATCTCGCCTGCTGTTCGCCGGCGCTTGAGCCAGACTGTGGGTACCGGCGCCGCTGTGCGGGCGCATGGGCTCGTCTTGTATTCATTCATCAATTGTATTCGCGAGTGAGAAAGTGGCAGAGGGTAGATGGCGATATGAAGTCTGGTGGATAGGTTATGCCACACTGGACGGATGGATGCACCTTGGACCCACTCCGATTCCGCTCAACCCCTTCAATCACTGCCGAGAGAAGGTGGGCAGACCTCTGCTGAGAGTGCTGGGCCTTGGCGAGGGGCATAGATAAGTGCCGGCTGAACCACGCGGGCCCCTTTCCGCCCGCTCTTCCCGACTTCTCCGGTCGATTCCTTATCAGCTGATTTAAGTCGCCAAGGTCCACTTTCCGGTGCATGCCGTTGCCACCGCCGACCATGAGTCTCTGTTAACGCAACCCATTCATTGTCCCGAGGTACAAGTAGGAATGCGTGAACAGCGACAGAACATTATGCTACCAGCAGCAAACTTCCACTTCACAGGCTATTTACCATGACCATTGACACCCCCCTCCCCGCCACGATGAAGGCGATCATGGCACGGGGCAAGTACAACCTCAAACTTGAGGACGTGCCCGTTCCCCAGATCGAGATGCCGACGGATGTGATCCTGAAGACCCGCGTATCCGGCTTGTGCGGTGTGTGTTTCTATCTCTCCAGCGCTAACGCCAGGCTCCGATTTGCACATATACCGTGGCACAGACCCGACGCAGGGCTACATTATCGGTCACGAGGTCGTAGGCGAGGTGGTCCGCATCGGCGACGCCATCAAGAACTTCAAAGTCGGTGACATTGTGGCCGCACCGTTTGCGAGCAACTGCGGAGCATGCTTCTACTGCGACAAGGGGTACACTGCGCGCTGCGCCCAGTCTGAAGGGTACGGCTGTGAGGCCCTAAACGGATGCCAGGCCGAGTACGTCCGCCAGCCTCTTGCTGATAGTTCCCTGTTTCCCGTGCCCGAGGGGATGAGTGAAGAGGCGATGTTGCTCCTGGGCGATATTCTACCCACGGCCTACTCGTGTGCGTACCACGGTCGTAGGCTGCTGGACGAGGACGATGACCGGGAGATGAACACCCCTATTGACGCCGTTGCCGTTGTGCTCGGCTGTGGCCCGGTCGGGCTGTGCTGCGTCTCGAGCGCCAAGAGCATGTTCAAGACCGTGTACGCGACCGATCCGTCCGAGGAACGCCGAGCCCAGGCTGCGAAGCACGGTGCGATTGCTCTCCCTCTCGAAGAGCTCCAGGCTACTCTTTCCAAGACGACGGACGGACGAGGAGCCGACGTAGTCCTGGAGCTGGTCGGAAACACGCCCGCACTGCATACCGCGCTTGAGCTCGTGCGGCCCTTCGGTGCAGTCAGCTCGATCGGGATGCACATGAAGCCACTCGAGCTGCATGGCGAAGCCCTGTATGCCAAGAACGCTCGACTCCAGTTCGGCCGCTGCTCTGTGCGCAGGTTCTTTCCTGGCGCACTCAGGGTGTTGCAGCAGAACAGGGAGCTGTTCGACGCGTTCATCCAGCATCGTATCCGATTCGACCAGTTCGCCGAGTACTACGAGCTCTTCGACAAGGGCAAGATTGGCAAGACGGTGTTCTACGCCGATGATGTGCCTATTCCTGGTGCTTAGGTTGTGTGCAGTTGTAGAAGTCGAAATGTGTGGTTTACCGCTAATGAGTCCAAGTTCTGAGTTTGGCACGTCATGTCTCAACATGTGGTACTATCCATCTCCCGTTTCCACTACGGTCTTGCCGATGTTCTTCGAGCCTGCTTCACTCCACCATGGTCACTACAAACAGAGTGAGCATGTATGCATGTCACAGTGGCCCCTTTCAGCGAGCGTCTTACTTGCTCAATGCGTCAGAACTCGTCCGTTCGTAAGGCACTTCAATTATCTGATATACATTCGTTCATTCAGTTTCTATTCAATACCTAGTTGCGCGCGGCAATCACTTCGAGGCCGCACGGAGCCTCCAGAGGGAGTCCAAGCACCTTGACCGTGGCGCGTGCAGGGCGGTGGTCGCCAAGGAACTCGACAGTGAGCTTATTGAAAGCGTCAAAGTCCGCCAGATCAGTAAGGTACAGCGTCTGCTTGAGAATACGCTGGGGCGAGCTTCCAGCCTCCTCGAGCACGACCGAGAGATTTTGGTAGATGCGGCGGAAGCGCTCCTCGGCCGTGTCGCCGACGAGCTGCCCGGACTTGGGGTCGATGGGCAGAATGCACGTGCTGTAGATTGTGTTCTCATGCACTGTAGCGTGAACGTAGGGACCAACAGTCTTGGGCGCTCTGGACGGAGCGATGCCGGTGATGGTTGTGCGGGCGAGGGTCACTACTGGGGTCAGGGACACAATGCCTGACACTCACTGGTTGGTGTCGTGGTGGCCGAAGTATTCCGGGCTGCTTGGTTGCCTCCATCTACAGGTTCGTTAGTTATATAGAGACTGATGATAAGCCCCTGTCTATGCATGCAGGACAGCCATTGGAAGGATCCGGAGGAGAGCCGGTTCTTACCTGCCATGCGCTAACAGTTGCGGAGGACGACCGGTCTTCTCCGCGATAAGGAGAACATCGGCATGATGCCCACCTCCCCGTCTTATCGGCTCGGCGTCTTGCGGTAGTCGCCCCCACCTACTCGGCAAACTCAGGTCCTCGAGTTCTCACGTTCGGAGGTTTATATGCTGCAGGCGCAGGAGTTGAGCAGCCACCACACAACACAATGCTTCGCAGCATTCGACCCACCCATCTCGCGAGCGTCCGAGTACGACCTCGATTGCAGCTCCATACCACTTCTCGAATCACTAGTCCGAAGAGTTCGCCCAGTAACAATGCCCCAGTGGACACGACAGCGCATTCAACTTCCAGCACCGCTGCGGCTGAAACGATGCGGGATGCCTTCACCAGCCTTCGTGCACACTGGGACAGCGCACGCGGTCACGCTCGAGGACACCCTCGGCTCGCGAAAGGAGCGACAGGCGGCGCGCTGGCCCTGGCTGGTCTCGCGTACTTCCTCTCAGGTGATGACGGGAAGAACGATCCTATGCTCGGCCGCCCCAATCCTGCCGACGTTGATGCGTTATCGCGTGTACCTCTCTCCAAACTCGTGTCAGGGTGGATGTGAGCTCCATTCCTCTTCCACTTCTGACTTGCAGTGTGTATGCCTTCTGTTCTTCGCCTCTACTAATTGAATGGTCCGAGCCTCTCTTCAAGACACTCCGTCAGGTCCCCATCATTGGATACTTTGTGGACGACTTTGCGCGACGGACATTCTTCCGCCAGTTCTTCGGGGAGGAGACGCCGCGTCTCGCCGCGCTCAATGTCTGGGCACCCCTGAGGGCGGAGCATGTCGGCGTGCTTACCGCGTACAACGTCGAGGCGGAGAACTACGACAGCATCCTCTCTCATGCGACAATCCGCGAATGTGTTGAAGGAACTCTCGACGCGATCCGCAAAGTCGGCACGTTTGGCCTGGCGAACTCTCCTCCTTCTGCTGCGGAAGCAGGTGACACGCGCTGCTGGGTCCGGACCAAGGTCAGTGGGCTGCTACCCGACCCACAGATCATGATCCGTGCCAGTGAGTATATCGTGCACAACAGGCAGGGCGCCGTGCCGTACCCAGGTGTGCCAGAGGATGGTGACTTTGACCGCCTCATGCACGGCGACGGCCTCAGTGTCGAGGACAGACGGGCACTCAAGGGTCTGTTTGAGGAGCTGCGCCAGTTCATGCGCCAAGGGCAGAAGTACGGCGTGCGTGTCATCCTCGATGCAGAGCAGAGCTGGTACCAGCCCGCGGTGGACGTGATGACGGAGGAGCTGATGCGGGAGTTCAACTCTGGCAACGGACCAGCGATCGTGTGCGCCAGCACTCAAGGATACCTCAGGCGCAATACTGCGTTGCTGAAGAGCCAGTTCAAACGCGCTCAGAGGGACGGCTACAAGTACATCTACAAGCAGGTGCGCGGAGCTTACCTGCCCTACGAGCGTGCGCGGTGGAAGGAGAAAGGCTTCGCTGGCCCGCCTCCGGTGTGGGACACGAAGGAGGAGACAGACGCGACGTATGATACGGCAATGCGCATGGGTCTCAAAGCTATCAAGGAGCGCCAGGAGGACGGGAGCAAGCCCGATGTCGCTGTCGTCTTCGCGACGCACAATGAGGTCAGCGTTGACACTGCAATTCAGTACTTAGAGGACTACGGAATGGGTACCAGGCAACCAGACGGAAGCCTCCTCATCGATCCATTCGTTGCCAACCGAGTCGCGTTCGCCCAAATCTACGGCATGAAGGACAATCTTACGAACCGCACCGCCGCTAGCGTCAAGACCGAGGACGGTCTTCCCGTTGTGTGCAAAAGTGCGGTATACGGTACACTCGAGCATGCCCTGCCTAATCTGAGTAGGAGAGCAGCGGAGAACAAGACGGTGATGGAGGGACGGGGCGGAGCTATTGCTGAGAGGCGCCGCATAGGGCGCGAGCTGTGCAGGCGGTACGTGCCGTTCTATACGAGCGAGAGATAGACAACGCGTAATTGCAGAGCAAGTAGTGTCGAATGCATATCGAGTTGAGATTTGGAATACCGCTGAAGGTAACTGAACGGCTGCGTCTATGAACTGAAATGGGGAGCGCATCGCAAGGACTGTGTCAGTGCGGCGTCACCGGCTCCTTAAGCTGCGCATGTCTGACCGTCAGTCGGACTACTGCTGGCCAACTCCAAAGTGATGATCTTTTACCATCGGTAGATTCCCTTCCAATGTACGTCATTGCTCGCACGGTCGTCGACAGGCCGCCAGTATGAGGCGCCAGACTTCCTGGGAGTCAAACAGCTAGATTTCAGAATGAATATGGAAGCATTCCCACTATCTATGCGCGTGCAGATGCCTTGCCTAACACTATGAAACGTACAAGTATCACGATAACCCGCAATCAAGGCTGCAGGGATTCAGGATGCGGCATATCCCTTTGACGTCGGCGGCGTTCGCTCCCCCAGCCAAGCAGCACAACCCCCATCTCTCGTGTATCTCGATTAGATACCGATCTTCCAGACTTCTCCGACGGCCTCCAAGCCCTTTCCGGTCTTTGCCGTGCTCACGTGACCGACCTCTGCCCACCGTCAACATCGGCCCACCAGTCATCTCCCGAGTTTGCCTTCAGCGTCTCCGTGCGCACTCCAGCTATGCCCCATTGCGGTCCTCCGCCGCCCTCGGCGCAACGCGCTCTGCGAATCCTTCGCGGGGTACCCATTCACCTTAATAACATGTGCCCGCAACCTATCCCGACGGGCTCCCACAGCGCGACTAAGGGCTGAAAGTGACTTGTCTGTTGTCACCTCAGACCATATCTCAATCTTCAAACTGGCAACATGGACGCCTCTTCGATCGATTACAACAAGAAGACGAGCAATATGCCTGGCGCTAGTGTGGACGTCATACCTGTGGAGAAGTACGACAATGACCCGTCGGTGAAGCACATCGACGACGTCGAGTACGGGCCTGCCGACGTCAAGGTCCACGACGCGGTATTCGGCGATGTCACTGAGGACGGGCCAAACTACCGCAATGTAAGTCTCTGCGTGTATTAATGCTGACGCTGAGGTTTCATGGGTTGGCGCAGTCATTCTTATGTGCAAGAGCAACATCGGTCTCGGCGTGCTAGGCATTCCGGCCGTCTTTCAGACCATGGGTGTCGTGCCGGGCATCATCCTGATCTGCTTCGTGCAAACGATAATCACGTGGGCCGACTACGTCGTGGGCACGTTCAAGCTGAACCACCCTGAAGTGTACAGTCTGGCCGACGCGGGACGTGTATGCTTTGGACGGGTCGGTGAGGAGATCTTCGCGGTCATCTTTTGCATCTGTGGGTGTTCGGGTTGTCGCGTGGCTGACGTCAGACATGGTGTTTGTCTCCGCCTCGGGTCTCGTGTCGATCAGTGTGTCTCTGAACGCGATCTCGGTCCATGCGACATGTACCGCCGTGTTCATGGTGTGCGCTGCGGTTGTCGGCGCCATCTGCTGCAGCATCCGTACGCTCGGCCAAATCACCTGGCTCGGATGGGTTGGGCTATTCTCGATCCTCACAGCCGTCATCACGCTCACGATCTCGGTTGGTGTGCAGGACCGGCCCGCCGATGCGCCGCCGAACTGGCAGAAGGAGTTCTACATCATCGGTCACCCCGATTTCGCCGGAGCGATGAGCGCAGTCGCATCGATCGTGTTTGCGACCTCGGCAACATCCACTTACTTCGGCATCGTCAGCGAGATGCGCGATCCGCGCAAGTTCAACCGCTCCATGCTCATTGCGCAGGCGTTCACTACCGCGTTCTATATCGCCATCGGCGTCACCGTCTACTACTACTGTGGGCAGTACGTATCCTTCCCCGCGCTTGGCAGTGCCGGCCCACTCATGAAGCGTGTCACATACGGCATCGCGATCCCGGGTCTTCTTGTCACGTACACGATTTACTCCCACCTACCGGCAAAGTACATCTTCGTGCGCCTCCTGCGCGGCTCGCGCCACTTAAGCTCCTCCACCCCAACGCACTGGATGTACTGGCTCTCCTGCACTTGCGGAATCACGCTTATCGCGTACATCATTGGCAGTGCGATTCCCGTCTTCAGCAACCTCGTCGGATTCATCGGTGCCTTCTTCTGTCCCTGGATCTGCATGATCCCCTTTGCGTTCATGTGGCTCCACGACAACTACAAGAACAACCCGAACCGCACTATCGCCATTGAGCTACAGGCGGCGTGGGCCGTGTTTGTGATTCTCGCCGGCCTCTTCCTTATGGGCGCGGGGACGTGGAGTGCGATTCTTGCGCTTATCGCAGACTCGTCGCGCACGTCACCATGGTCGTGTGCGGACAACTCGAACTCCGTGTAGATGCCTTGCTTGTTAGTCGCGAAATCATCGCAATCAGCCGTTGTGTGCAGTATGCAAAGTGTAGTTACTCCCTGCCTTTTGGACGGACCAGCGGCACCTCGTCCACAGATGGAACGTATTGACGGGGCCTTATCGGGCCGCTCTATCGGCTCTACCCGATTCAGGGTTCAGCCCAGATAATCCAGATCCGGCGATCTGGTCACCTGCTCGCAGACCGCGTACAACCGTTGCCGCGTCAGTGGGCATTGTTGCCATCGTCACATCACCTACTAATAATACGACCAGGCAACAATGCCACCAGCCGAGAAGGATGGGCCGCGGAGTTCCGTCCGCCCCCAACGGACGTACAGGGCTTGCTACCCCTGCCGAGCGGTGCGTACACCCCAGAACTGGTACTGACAGATAGCGCAAGACGAAGTGCAGCTTCGGCAACCCAAACCAGCCATGGGATGGGCCTTGCGAGCGCTGCCGCCGAGAGCAGCGAGAGTGTGTACGGGGCAAGTCAACCACCATTCCGGCCGTTATCCCGCGCAAATCGGACGCGTTAGACTTAGACCCCTCTTCGCCTCAAGCTCGACCACCGCACGTCTCCCATCCATCACAATCGTCTCGGAGTCGCTCTCCCCGATCGAGATCACCTCGACACCAGACAGAGGAATATGCTGACGCGCCTGGAGAGTACTACTCCGGAGAAGAGGAGGACTTGGGCGAAGGGACAGGCGGGGAAAACACGCTCCTCAACTCCCATCTGCAGAATCCAAACGATGCTCTGCGTCTCCTGGCCAGCGCGAGCAGTCTGAGCTACAGACGAGTGGGGCAAAATGAGAAGAGGGAGGTGCGGTGGGCAGGCGACAACGACGCAATTTGGACTGAGTTCGAGCCCATTGAAGAGGGCTGCGTGACCGTACAAGAGGCACAAGCTTTGTTCACCTTGTGAGTTTTCCTGGAGTACTGGGCTGACGACAGCTTCGAACTGGAGATCGCCCCGCTATACCCCCTCCTACATCCTGTTTTGTTCGAGTCACAACATCTCGCCAGTCTCATTCACGAGGAATCCCTGCTTCTTGCAGTCGTCATTGCCATTGCGGCGAGATACTCGACGATCCTGGCAAACAATCGCGGACCAATCGTACACCGCAAATTGTCCAAGTGGATACGGCAGAGAATCTTGGACGTGTTCGATGGCGAGCCCGCACTGAGGTGTATCAGTACCGTCGAGGCGCTGTTGCTCTTGACGGAATGGCCCTTGGCGCCCAAGACTCCAGCTTCGGGCCGTGCCGACGCCGCATCAGAGGAAGCTCGCCTCCTTTCTCCGTCATTGCGCTACGACGCGAGCTCATGGACAAACATCGGACTGGCGGTGCGATTGGGACAAGAGCTCGGGCTGCACCACGCCATCAGCGCGAACAGGAAAGCTCCAGCGACCTGGCGCGAGATGCGTTCTTTGAAGACTTGGGTGTACTGCTACACGGCGGACCGGCATATCGCTGTGCGACTGGGTCGGAACGCTGTGTTCCAGGAAGCGATGAGCAGTCGATGGTGGGAGGCAACCAGCAGCTTCGTCCACAGCCCACAGAAGCGGGAGGATGTGTGGACCTCTGACGCATGGATCCTCGGCGCGATTGCTCAGCTCATGGGCACGATCCAGGACCACCTCTACACGAATAAGGATATGACGCGGAGCCTACTGCGAACTGGGGCTTGGGAGCCGTTTCTCCGCAGTCTTAGGCTCGAGATCCGGTATTCGAAACGTGCTACCGCTCATCAGCTACGCGATGGGAGCCTAAGCAGTGCCCTGCTTCAGATCGAACTCGACTACGTTGTCCTGTACGCCTACTCGCTAGCTCTGCGCGCATTGCAGGACAAGCTCAGGAGAAGGCGCCAAGCAGGAGACGTTCACTACACCGCCCCCTCGCTCTTGAACCTGGTCGAAGGACCATGGATTATGGAAGCGGCGAGCGCGGCGCGGTCCATTATCGAAACAGCTCTGAACGTACTCCGAGCGCGTGGTCTGCTCCGATACTGCCCCTCACGCATCTTTCAGTTCATCCTCTTCGCGACGACGTTTCTTTACAAGGCCTTAGCATGTGGGATGGTCGAAGAAGGCCAGAAGAAGATCGCGGGCATGCTGGATGATATTGTTAGTGCTCTCAGTAGTGAGAGCATTGATGACGAGCACTTCGTTAAGGGGTTTGCGGAGCTGCTAACGCGGCTGGGGAAGCACTGGAAGAGCGGGGCGCGCACCAACTCGCCGTCCGTGCTCAATGTAGAGCCGAGTATGCGGGAGGAGAACCGGGACTCGGACCCGCCAGCAGTACTCCGGACAGCGCCCGCAGCGCCAGCGCAGAACGACACGCAACACGCGATGCAGCTGGAGAATATCCCAATACCAGGACTCAACGGCACGCCACCCAATCTCCTTGAGCTCGGGTGGAACTTCAACCCAGTATTCCAGATGCCGGCGGCGGATCATGAACAGGACATCCTCTTCCAGACTATCTGGGATACCTCACTGCAAGAAACGGATAACGAGACGTCCAACCTATACGCCACGCTGCTCGGCGACTCCCTGAATCTCCCCGATGGAGCGGGTCTGTAATTGTTAAAACACGCTCAGTAGTTTGCTCTGATGCATGACGTTGTAAAGCTCTGCCAAAAGAGGTACGCGAGGGATGCGAAACTTATTGTGTAGGGTGGCAAGAAGATGCAGAACTGGTGGGCAGCCTGGATCCGGTGACGCTTGGCCATTCGATTCGGTTGGCTGAGGTGGGCACGGCAAAGTCCGGAATCGGTTACTTGGCCCCCCTCACTTGAGTGGCTCGGCTTCCTTTCCCTCGGCACGCAGACCCGGGGCACAACGCCATCGCTATCAGAGCAGATAGGGCCCTGCCTTCAGAGAATTTTATGTTGGCGCGGGCTGCGCGCTGCGCGTGGTGGTTTCTGCCCACGTTATCCGGCATCAGACAAGCACTTCCCTCGGCCGTTGCTCTCTACACTCCCAGAGCAGTGCGGGACCATGTCTTCTAACAGTGATGAGAGGTCCAGGCAGATTGTGTGCGCAGTATTGCCCATCCCACAGCTGCAAGAACAGCAGCAGTGTCGACGGCCAGCCGTCGGTGACGGCGCCGGCAGCGGAGTTGACAGGAAGACGTCCAGGACATCTATGGTGAAATGGTATCATGCATCGTTGCCACGTGTGATTCGATGCGGTGGGGGTTCGATTCCCCCTGGATGTATTCATCTTTTTCTGGTCTAAACTGTTCAGATGCATGGTAGCGCGGGTTGCTCATGGTTGAAGGTGGCCGGAAGGTGGATGGATGGTGGATGTCGACTTCTAGCCCGTGTTATGTAAGAGTGGGGCGCGCGGGCTTTTATGTAAGACCATGATAAGGCTTATCATCGGCAACATCCTACCAAGTTGGCGCCCGTGCCGACGATTACCGAGTTTCTCACCGTGGAACATTCGTCACTCCACCACACACAGCCCGGCGTTTTCCGGCCTTTGCCATGGGACCGGTGGGCGTTTCGGCGTCATATCTCGGATACGCGCTTAGCACGCCGAGACTTCATATCCATCCCGCGGCACTTATAAGAGATGCTCGGGGCACGTCTCCGGCCGGCATACAAACACGCATTCACCATGTCTACCACCTCATACCAGTTCGTCCCACCCAAGGTGTACAACGAACCTTCGTTCGAGTACGCAAAGGGTTCGCCTGAGCGTGCGCTCGTCGACAAAGCTTTAAAGGAGATGAAGGCGCAGCTTCCGTTCGAAGTGCCCTGCGTTGTGGGCGGAAAGGAGATCAAGACGGGGCAGATGATGCAGCAGATCCGGCCCGACGACGTGAAGGGTCAGCCGCTGGCCGAGTTCCACGCCGCTACGCCCGATGTTATTGCACAGGCGATTAAGGGCGCCGTCGCAGCCCAGCGCAAGTGGGCCTCGACGCCGTGGTACGAGCGTGCGACTATCTTCCTCCGTGCCGCTCAGCTCGTGTGCGGCAAGTACCGTTGGCAGCTGATGGCGGCCACGATGCTGGGTCAAGGCAAGAATGTCCTCCAGGCCGAGGTCGACTGTATCGCCGAGCTCGCCGACTTCTTCCGCTTCTCCGTCCAAATCGTCGATGACGGGTACAAGCAGCAGCCCATGACTGTCGTCAATGATGCGGCCAACCGCATCGAGTATCGACCTCTCGAGGGCTTCACGCTTGCAGTGTCGCCGTTCAACTTCACTGCCATCGGCGGAAACCTCGTTATCGTTCCCAGCATCCTCGGCGGTGTCGCACTCTGGAAGCCCTCCCCTATGAGCTTGTACGCCAACTACCTCACCCACAAGATTCTCCTGGAAGCAGGTGTGCCGGGCGACGTAATCCAGTTCATCCCTGGCGACGCTGTGGCGATCACCAAGCAGTGCTTCGAGCACCGCGACTTTGCCGCCCTTCACTTCGTTGGCTCCAGCAAGGTCCTCCGCGACCTCTGGGAGCAGGTCGGCGCCAACATCCACAAGTACCGCTCGTACCCGCGCATCGTGGGCGAGACCGGCGGCAAGAACTACCACCTCCTGCATCCCAGTGCGGACTTCGAGTCGACGATCACCCAGGCTATCCGTGCCGGATTCGAGTACCAGGGTCAGAAGTGCAGCGCCCTCGGACGCCTCTACATTCCCCGCAGCATGTATGAGGCTGGGTGGCTAAACCAGCTCGTCGAGCAGGTGAAGACAATCGTTCAGGGACCTGTCGACCAGTACCCCTCGTTCATGGGCCCGGTCATCAGTGAGCGGTCGTTCGACAACATCCTGTCTCTTATCGAGGCGGCCAAGGCCGAGGGCGGGGTCGTCCTCACCGGAGGTAAGGGAGACAAAAGCGAGGGTTACTATGTCCAGCCGACTGTGATCCTGACGAAGGACCCGAAGTCCGTCACCATGACAAAGGAGATCTTTGGCCCGGTGATCACAGCATACGTTTACGAGGACGACGAATTCGAGAACATCTGCGACCTCATCGACGATACCACCGAGTATGCCCTCACCGGCGCCGTATTTGCGACCGACCCGCACGCCCTCGCCCGCGCGACAGAGATCCTCCGATACTCGGCCGGAAACCTGTATCTGAACGAGCGCACCCCCGGAGCCCAGGTCGGACAACACCCGTTCGGCGGTAACCGCTCCTCAGGCACGAACGACAAGAGTGGCACCTGGGCCCATTTCTCCCGATTCGTTTCGCCCCGCACTATCAAGGACAACTTTGCCTCGCCTCCCACTCAGTTCACTCACCCCTCCAACGTGGCCTAAGTTGTAGAGCATATGTATGGATCGTACTGCGAGGTGTCTCGGGAGCAGGATACTCGGGGCCGACGCCCGAGCGCTGACGAGCGGAGTTCCGGCTTCCCCGCCAGTAGGCGAGATGGCCGAGCGGTCTAAGGCGCTGTGTTAAGGTTCCGCACCTCGGATCTCCGAGGCCGACGTTCTCTTCCGCAGTCTTCGGACGTGGGTTCGAATCCCACTCTCGTCAAGCGAGTGGTCGCACACTCCCTTACGCCAACCTTTTTCGATATGGAATTGTGTCGCAGAGCTGGCAGAGGAATGGAACTGGAACGGCGTCATTAGGCCGGAGTGGTAAGGGAGGTGGAGGTTGACTGGTGTCTCGCTCTTAAGTGGTGAGCCGCGAAGGGTCCGTAATCGGCTCTGCCACCTCACATGCATTCCCTTCGTCGAGGCACGTCGTCGGGCAGAACTGATCCCAGTTGAAGCTCGACCGCTCAAGTTGGCCACAGCGGGGGGCGCAGACTAGGTCTTGCGCCCGAGACACATGTGGCACTTGTTCGATTTTTGACTTCACGTCAGCCGCCAACTCACTACATTCTCAATCTCTCCCTTTCGGCCACCACTGTCCATGAAGGGTTGCAGACAGACCATGGACAAAAAGGTCCTCGCCGGGATTTGAACCCGGGGCCACTCCCAATCCGTCTTCGAAGAGACGAGGAGGCAAAGCTCAAGATGTTAGATCACCCTAAGAGAGTATGATAACCACTACACCACGAGAACGTCCGATGGACAGACGATCGCCCTCCGCCGCGCTGGCCCAGGACGGCTCGCAGCTCGGATTCCCTGTCGAAAGCAGAGCAAGCAGACTTGGTACGATGGGCCGAGACAGGTGGTAGTGCCTCAAACAGCCTATCACGTGCCATGACGTAGTACGAACGGAGTCGCAGCTCACACACGGAATCGTAGGATTGCGCTCCAGCCACACTTCCGAGATTCGGCGCGCGTGGCAGAGCGAAAGACGAGACCCTGTCCCAAAGTGTGGACTGCCAAGCGACCGTGGTAACTCTGTCACGGAAAGGCTGGCTGCACATCTCAACCCGTTCAGTGTCCTCTGCGGCTTCGGCGCGATCAGGCGACTCCGTCAGGAGCGATGAGTCCGACTCCGACGCTGATCCCCACCAGGCAAGATGGCCGAGCGGTCTAAGGCGCTGTGTTCAGGTCCCTCTCCGATCTCCATCGGAGCTGATTCCAAATCGCAGTCTTCGGGCGTGGGTTCGAATCCCACTCTTGTCAACGAGAGCATTCAGTTGCTCACTAACTGGTCTTTTTCTGTGAATCTGAATTCACATGTCAGGTGGCGCTGAAGGTTCCAGTGAAACGAGGCGGGGTCATGGACTGAGATAACTTGGCTAACCTGATGCGAGATCTATCCAGTGTTGAGGGATTTGTCTGTCAGGCAGAAGGGTTATAGGACCTGACTGTTACCGACTGGTCGGGTTGCCTTGCTGCCTTTCATCAGGTCCAGAGACACACGAGCTCTGCACCCCCGACCTTCATCGGGCCCTCCTCTTGCCTACCGAGTAACTCTTGGGCATCCTCGGGGCAGAGTGCGACGGCGTCGCTGACGCCATCCCGCCGAGCTCGGCGCCGCCCTCATCCCGGCGAGATGGCCGAGCGGTCTAAGGCGCTGTGTTAAGGTGACCACCCGTCCTCGAACGGGCTCTCCTCCGCAGTCTTCGGACGGGGGTTCGAATCCCACTCTCGTCAAAGAGGGTATTCAGTTGCCTCCTTACGCCTAACCTTTTGGTCTCCTGGACGGAAGACCGAACTGGCATTCGGCGTGGATGGAAATTTGACCAAAACTCCAAGTAATTGGTTCAAGTGCCACTCGGACACCCACCTGTACTCCGCCGTCGGAACGTCGTTTGGATCACGCGTTTTTCAATTCCTCATCCGACCACTGCTTCGGAGCTACGAGTCTGCTGGGTACGTACATATTAAACATTCAACTGAGTGGTTCAAAAAGTCTCCTAAACCTCTTCAGGAAGGAGGTATTCACTGGGACGAGGGCGGATCGAACGCCCGACCTCAAGAACTGAAGCTTCACTCTCGCGCTCTCCCAACTGAGCTATCATCCCGACCACGGACATTCGGCATTGCTGCCGGGATGTGAAACCGCCAGCCTTGGGCAAGCTCGCTCGATGGTATCTGGAGCTGTGTAGCAGAATGGACCGCTCCAGTCGCTGCTTTTCACCAACACGAGTCAGTGTGCAGAAGGTAGCGCGCCCGTTCTCCGCACGCTCTATCGCTCAGCCGATGGCTCGTGGTCGTAAGCCACTTACTGACGATCTCGGACCCCGCTGTGATGTGCGGTAGCCGGAGCGTGGCATCCAGTAGGCGAGATGGCCGAGCGGTCTAAGGCGCTGTGTTAAGGCTCTCGGTCTCGGAACTCCGAGTCCGATCAGCTCTCCGCAGTCTTCGGACGTGGGTTCGAATCCCACTCTCGTCAAGCGGGTGCTCACGCACTCCCTTACGCCTCCCTTTTGAGTTTCTCCTCGTTTCCCGGCAACAGTGGACGTGCGATAAACTTGTAGACCGCAGTCACGCCACTAACGCCGCACAGGCAGCAGCGATGACGGTTATTAACTTGCATATCTGGTCTCTGTACTATGATATTGCTACGAGCTCACTGGCTACACTGCGGATTGGATGCTGTCGTGCGGACCGGCATCGTTAGGGTCGACCTGGTCGGTCTTGCGTGGCCTCACAGCGTCGTTGCGGATGAAGAGGATGGAGACCAAGGCGATTCCCTTAACTGATGTCCCACCCATCAGCATTCGTTTCTACGCAAGCCCGTAGGCGGCCTGGCCGGCGGTCCTGGTCGCAGCCCCTTGCGGGTAACTCAATTGCCTCTTGATGTCCTCGTATATTTCACTCCACTCAGATGGTGTTCCTCCGGTAGAAGCTCGAGCAGCTTCTTCAGCTTCTTTGGAAGAGTATCCGCCCAAACAAGCCCGGCGGCGTCCGCCGGCGCCGATCGGCGCCGATCCCTCCGCGTCGTTCAGCAGGCGAGATGGCCGAGCGGTCTAAGGCGCTGTGTTAAGGTTATCGAGGCTTCGGAACTCCGAGCCTCGGCATCACCTCCGCAGTCTTCGGACGTGGGTTCGAATCCCACTCTCGTCAAGCGAGTAGTAGCATACTCCCTTACGCCTCGTTTTTAGACGGCCATGCTGCTGCACAGGGTATAATGTATGCATTAGGTTCGTGCGTTCGTTATTGATCATGAGCGTTATCAGAGTGACAGATATGGGAGGATGTTTGGGGCAAGGTAATTAATATGCCGGTGCAGGTGCAGGTGCGGTCGAGGCTAGGAGTGGAGGCAGACCAGATACAACGAGACAACGAGAGTCAAAGCGAACAGTTACACAAGATCATGGGTTGATGGCCAGGCGCGGGAGTCGGGCCCCTCGGTGGCTTAAGAGCCCCCGATCGGGTTCGAGCTTTCAAATTCGTTGTTGAGTTCCATGGAGTTGCGGTCCGGGGTGACACCAAGGCCGTTGCCCATGAGCAGCAGGCAGGGCAGTCCAGGGAGGATGGCTAGGAAACCAGCGACGAGCATCCTGATTTGAACCTCCGCATACCCGGACTGAATGGCGGAGCGCGTCTGGCTGCCAACGGGATAGCTCAGCTGCTTGGGTAGACTGTTGAAGATCTCCTTCCACTCAGAGCGGATCTCCTCGGGCAACTCAAGCTGGAGCTGCTGTGGAAGGGTGTGGTTCCAGATCGCGGCTGAGAGCGCCTTGCCCACCGCCTTGCCCATGCGCTCGGACATGAAGAGGAGCGCGAGCAGGGCTGGCTGGTCCTTCTTCCGGTTGAGAAGCGACGACGAACGAGGTCAAGAGATTGAAAGAAGCGACGGCGGCGCCGATTAGGAACTGCGGGCCGATGACGCGGTACAGTGGAGTATCGGGGTCACGGAACAGCATCATGAGGTTGACGCCGAGACAGAAGAGCAAGAAGGCTGTGACAAGGAGGGCGCGGGGATGACCGAACTTGTCCGCCACGAAGGCGATAGCGACCTCAGCGATGGCTTCCATTCCTTCCGGGATTGCCGCAATCCATCCCGCCTCCGCGACGGAGCGATCGAATACCAGCTGCAAATACGATGTGTAGTACCCCGACCAGGCCGAGACGGCGACTGCACGTCAGCGAATCGGAGAGTTCGCTGTAACTCACTGTTGCTACAGAACAGCAAGCCACAGGCTCCCAGCATCATGCGATCTTTCAGCAAGCCGAGCGGGATGAAGGGGTTGGGGACGGCCCATTGCACAGCCGCGAAGGCGGCGAGCAACACACATCCGCCCGTGATCATCCCGATGATGTACCCGCTCTTCCAGGTTTCCGAGGCGGACTCGGCGGCGGAGAATGACACGAGCAGGAGGTTGCTGCCGACAAGGAAGAAAAGGGGGCCAGAGATGACGTGCGCTTGAGGGAAGAACTGAAGCTTGCTGCTCCAAGAGCGACGGCAGCGGCCGACGTCATTGCGCTCACGGGATGGGGGCTGAGCCGTCGGCTGCTGATCGCGAGTGTGAGTGTGGCACCAGTGGGACCAGTGCATGAAGGCCGTGCAGATGCAGAGGACATTCATTGTGATGGCGAGGGAACCGTAGCACCAGCGCCAATGGTCTTTGGTGAGGTTCTGGGCGAGCGGGGAGCCTACGAGGGTGGTGAGCAGAGCAGGGCTGGAGTTGAAAGCACGAATGATACTGATATGTGTTCCGTCAGTCGCTTCCAGGAGAAGAGAGTTGGTCGCGGCGTAAATGGCCACCCAGCCAACCGAATATATGATGCTGGCAATGCTGTACATGATCAGCGTCGTTGAAGTTGAGAGCATCGCCAATCCAACGGTAGCGATAACCGCGCCGGATGCATGCAGGTAGAAGCGGTTGACGACCTTCGGAAGCTTGGCAGTGAAGACGGCAGCAAGGGAAATGCAGCAATCGACGACGACAAAGACGGTGGGTGAAAAGCTATGCCCTCCAAGTTCAGAAGTGATGAACGGCGAGACATTGGTGACCGTACTGTTTTGGAAGGCGTCGGTCGCATTGAGAAGCCAACACCTACGAGTGAGCTGACCACTGTCCTTGGAGTGTCGAAAGATAGGCAAAACGCGCACGACTCACGAGATATACAGCAACGCAAGACCACTTCCGTTCCACTTAGGCTCCGGCAAGCGAAGCTCAACAGTGGTGGCCGACCCTCCAGCTACGGCGGGGTTGGCGGTGGCTTCCGAGGAAACGGTGTTCTCAGCGGCGCTTGCATGGTCGACGACAGGGTCGATTGGCACATCCGTGAACGAGTCACTGGCTATGTAGTGTGAGGTGGCAAGACCGACTGATAGAGACGAGGGTGGTTCGTTGTGACTAACGTTGGTAGTGGTGTGGTTCAGAAACGTGGAGGGGCGTGAAGGGCGCGGGTTCTGCGTATCCTCAGCGTTGTTTGTACCAGAGGCGGAGATCAGTGACACCGCTTGGTTGGGCGGCAAACCCACGCTGACTGCATCTTCATGAGCAGCCCTTGCCACAGAGGCAATAGCATAGGGAGCCTGAACGCTGGCGTGCGAGTCCTGCTGCGAGGCTAAGGGCGCAGACACCACGATGCTGGGGATGTGAAAGGCCGTGCGCTCCGTTTCAACGGGTTCATCGGCCCTGTAGGCTGGCGCAGTATCAATCTGGCCGTACGCATCAACAGGGATGGATGTGCCCTCTGCACGGGCAGTGTTTTGAGGTTCAAGGGAGCTTGGGGACAGATCTGTCAACTCAATCTCATCGAGCACAGATAGCGCCGCAGGGGAGAGAAGAGCGGTCCTGGCGTCCTCCTCAGGGCGTTGGTACTCGTCATCCATAGGGACAGCGTTAGGAGGCTTGGGTCGGTGCGGTGAGACCATGTTTGAAGTTTCGACGAGACAAGTCTGACTGCTAGTGTGTGTACAAGGAAGGGATGCGAAGGAGCTGTCGAGGTCGGTGGGAAAAGGAAAGTGGTGGTGGCCTGGAAGCGGTCTCGATGCTCTTGCGCTCTTTTCTAGAATCGCAAGCTCCCCAGCTGACAGCGATGAAAAGTAGCCTCGTGGTGCGCAGCAGCTCGAGTCACAGCATACCATCGGCTTTTGATAGAGCAGGCTGCCCAAGTCCTCATCGTGAAACATGCAGGCTATCTAGGCAGACACCAAGGGCGTCCAGAGAACAGGGTATGTGGCCAGCAAATCCCGAACGTTGAACGATGAGGTAAACACCATCTGCTGCACCTAGTGTGACAGTTCGCCCTTGAGGTATCCTTCCGATAGTTCACGTTGACCCTCGGCGTAGCCTGAGCATGCGAGCAAGCTCGTAATCCTTCTGATCTGCTTCCTGGGCACATCTGGGGATAAGAATTGATCTTTTTGACATGATCAGCGCGCCAGCCATTGCGATCGAGACAGCTTCAACGTTCAGCTCCTTCACCGTCTCCGTAAATATCCAGTTCTTATCTCACTGCCTCGGCGACATATCAGTTTCGCGCTGGCTTCGCCAGATGAGTGATCTGCAGAAGCGGGCGGCGCACGGCGTGCCGTTGCAATTCAGGGTACGACACAGATAAGAGCTCATGCGAACGCTCGGACCTTGCCCTTGTTCTAGGGGCACAAGCAACTTGGCCTTTCCCGTCATGCTGGATCTCGCCTCGTTCCACAGACTGTGGAGCGTCGGAGGAGCGCGCTGAACAGCTATTGTTCTCCGGAACCGATGTGATCGTCCCTCGGCGTGGCTTCTGGCGTTTGGAAAACGCGCGTAGGGATGGACATGGTGCGTGGGTTGAGACAAACATGCACTCGGGTTGACGGCATTCGGATAAGCGGACAGACCGAGGTGCTCGTCATGGGGCAAAGGTCGTGGCCGGGCCAAGAGACTTGTCACAGAGCGAGACCCAACGCCGGGATCTCAGTCCCGGACGCCAACCCCCACCGTCCAGCATCTGGGCGCATGTGCGGAGTCCAGGGGTGTGTGCCGGATCTACAAGGCGAAGTTAGGGGGATGCAATGCAGCAAGGCCGACGCATCAGTCTAGAATGTCTCCTGCACTGTCGCCGAGCACATCAAGGCTTGAGCTCCTAGCAGACACTCAGTCGGGAAAACGTAGAGCATCCTCCGGTCTTGCCTGCGGACGACTCTCATTGACCTTGCTCCTGAGCCATGTTGGCACGCTACACACACCGCGACCTCTTGAAGTCCCATCTCTCTTCGATCTTCACGCCGAATCATTCCGACAAAACAACGCGTAGTCGTCTCTACCTGAGCGCAACTCAAGGCGTGTCCGCACCGAAGGCTGGGTATCCCAGACACCGCGGCGATGTGAGTTCGTGGTCAGCGTGACTAACGGATGCTCGGCCTCAAGTACGCTGTACGTCTTTGAGAGAGGTGTCGTGGTCAGTAAATTGCACCCTTGAGCGCTATGGACCCGTGGGGTGGACGAATGAGGAGAAACACCCGTCCGCCAAGCAAGGCTCCCTGTTCTGCTAGCGCAGCAAGTCCCTTAGAGCTTACACAAAGCACGAAGAACGAGTACGGGAGCTATAAGAGCCGTAATCTGTTAACGGGACTCGCATCCTCAAGACATCGACGGATGACGTTCTTGGCGCGACACCTCTCGGCAGTCCTCACTGTAAGTGATGTTGCTGTCGCCGTCTGCGCCTGTTCCATCGCCCACATCCAAACCATACCAGGATACTCCATACCCCGATTCGTCCATTCTCAACGTCTCACCCTAAGAAAGGTGCGCCGTCGACTCTCACGGACGTCAGCTCAACCTCCACTTAGACCTCGTTGTTCTCGCATCAGTGGAAGCTCTCAGACCGTAGCCTCCGAAGCTCGTGAGTACCTCACCCTGGAATCTTCATGTCCGGCCGTACGTGCACCACGCAGTTTGGACCAACCCACGACTCGACTAGTCGCCATCTTGCCCAATCGTTCCGGAACTTCCCGAGGCCGGGCTGCGGTACCACCCGCCGTGGAGCAGCAAAGCATCCAAGCTCCCACCGTGACACGGATCAGCAGTCTTGTGACAGCTTCTTGTGACAGCTTGTGATTAGCCAAAACTCCCCGTCATTTTCTGCCTCGCGGGCGTCGCGTGCGCGGCACATGCGTAGCAATACAGACCAGCGGTAATCGCACAACATTAGAGTGATTAGCTGCAGAACGCCACCAGATCAGATAACGATCAGCGGTAACTAACCCTGAACCTTGGTCGCTACCCTCGATATTTCATGTACTTACGTAAAGAACTCACCCAACTCAAGACTCACCTCGTTTCCACCCTTACGCAGGAGAGCCAGTCGATTTGGTCCGCTGGGCGAGTGCGCAGGTGGCGAACTATCCATGCCAGCCTTTAACAGTCAGTAAGAGGCCTTTGAAGAATGGTAGAGATAGCGGACTTCGCTCCGGCCGCTCAGGGAACAATTGCTAGAAGGAGACATTGTCCCCGACCTGAACCCTGCCAGCCACCGACATCGGTGACTCACAATGAACAATCCAACAAAACAAGCCGAGCCTTTGAGAGAGCGCGGAGTGCGCTTGCAGCGATGAAGCCATGCACGATGTCTGTGTCTTAGACTCTTTGCTTGTCGCGCGAACAGTAGAGGCGACTGCGCACGGTCGCGGTGAGCGAGACATTCTTGCTTCTCGCGGCACAATGGACGGTACCGAACTCACCAGGGTTGTCACCTTGAGAGGCGCCCGAGCGTGGATGAATGGAGGAGGTAGGAACCCATGGGTGGCGAGTTCAGGATGCGAGTCAGGGGATACGTGCACCTTCGCAAACGATGCATGGCGCTTTCGGGCTTTCAGATGGAGAATGAGGAGAACTCAACGTGGTAGATGGGACTTCACAGAGAACAGAAAACCACAAGCCGCTCCGACGCTCGAAGACGTTTGAGTTGCGGTGCTGGAGTGGCATTTTGAGGAAGGAGAGGCTTTGTGGAGCAATCGAGAGACGTGTCTGTCGCCGCTCGGGGCGTTCCCATCGCCCCTCAAGCTTCTCAGTGGCGAGCTACTTGGTCAACGTTCGGTGGACGGACCATTACGGTACAGTCATCGACGAGGTAGCTGAGGGTCACCATCATGCAGTAGACTAGTCAGGGCACGGCGGAAACAGCAGACAAAACAAGCGTTTGCCCCAGTCGAGGTTGGAGGGTTGGAGCGAAGTGGGGTTACAGTAGAAAGCTGCGAACATAGCTGGCAGCCCCCGCTGGGAACTAGTTTTTGACACGAGGATAGCTTAAGCACGCAATCTTTGGGCCCCGGGCAATTGACTTGCCCGGACAAGAGTGAGGCTGTGGAGGCTCTTGGGGCACCGTGTCCACATGGCAGTGCAGGATATTCAATAGATGGGCACGGCGAGGCGAATGTCTCAAGTCCATGGCGTGGGACCACAGTAACCCCGTGTCACACGACTATGCGGAGCGGACCAGCGGGAGAAGTAGAAGAGTGCTCCACCGCAGGTCTTCAAGGGCATCGACTTAGGGTAATCAGTGGTCGGGGTTCCTGATCGGCGTAAAGAGGCGTCTGAGTGGGCAACTGCGACGGGTAAAGTATTGTAGCACGCCTGCAAAATCCAATGATCGATCATCTCATCGCTATTGTACTATCAGCTCCTATCACTGCAATCGTGATGTCCATTGCCTCCATCTGGTTTTCAGCCAATCTGACGGTCGATCTGACGTGGAAAGCGACTGGCGCTCGCTGCGCCCCTCTCCCCTTCCCCAGGACAACCGCAATTCCGCCAGGATCTACAGTCTGCGTCGTCCGGCTCCCACCCACTCGCCTTTTCGAGCCTTGGTCATGCAGCCATGCTGATCCTGATCTCACGCACAACCTCCTGAACGTCTTTGTCTGTGAATTCATGCATGGTAACACCTTTCATCCCTCGCTTTCTTGTCAGGCGCTGACGGGTGACTTAAACCGGAGTCCCACGGAAAGTCGAACGCCACCGTAGCGAACAAAATCGAATCGCTCGTTGTTCAACCCAAATTGCTTGCAAGCTTCTGAAAATTGCTCCCACAGCTGAGGACCAAGCAATGCCCTCATGCTGCAACTTTCATGCGGTTGCTCTGAACGATTGTGAAGTTATCATCGATCGAAATTCGTTCGACTCTCGACATTTGCTCCTACGGTTGGTTCTGGCGTTCGACGGCCCGTTATAACCCGGTTTAGAGTAGGTCTTCATTCGATATGGCGTGCAATAAGCAGTGGGGATCTCATCTACAATCTAGACCCCACAAACCAGTTTCGAAAGCTGCTCACATTAATCACGGGCGCGATGGCGAAGTCGTGTTGATAGTGAACAACTGGTGTGTGAGAACCCTCAGTTCAGCCATTTAGTATGCGATCGGCACCGGGTTCTTGAACCGGCCGTAGGCCGTCAGGCCCATCACTTCCAGCCCAAGTTGCTTCAGCTCGCATTCGCAGCTTATCACTGCCTGGGGATACGAGTAAGCTGGCCGGTTGTTATCGCGGTCGTACCGCGTGCAAGCTCCTGGACTGAGTGGGAGATTGCACCCGCCCACCGCCAGCGTCCCCAAGAGGACAAGGTCGGCCAGAATGTGGATAGCAACCACGCGCTTGTGGGAATGCATGTTGTGTAGACGATGGCCAAGTGGTAGAAAAGTTGAGACGTGCTTGCAGACGGCTTTGGAGCTGATAGATAGGGGTATAATGATGGTCGGTGGAAGCTTATACAGATGAGGTGGAGACACTAGAAACCCCAATCCCGTGCGAGATCGTCGCGTTGTCGGGATCAATGTCCCACCTCCACTCTGTCACGTGACCAGAGTCCACGCCACCTCATAGCTGTCGTGTTTGTTTACTGTTTGGTTTCTCCTCATGCATCTTCGGATTCTCTTACGCGTGTGACGTGTCGGAAGCGGTACTGTGCCTCAACGTCGGAGAGCCTATTGTGAGACATCCCCCATCCCATCCTGATATTGCGAGGACTTTTGGGGCCCCAACCCATATCGTATTGATCCCATCTCGGTATGTTGGTATGGAGATCCCAATGCATCGTAGAGACGAATCCCAATTGGACATCGCAGGAACCACCGATCCACCGAGCACATGCTTGCGCTGTTTCGATTCGCTTCTTACGGTACGGCGGAGGATGCATGGAGGGGCTTTTAGATATACGGCGCCGGCTGATTGCAAGCCCCTGTGGCTTCATGCCGAACACGGAGACGGTGGCGAGAAGTGGACTCAGGGTCGCGAGCCGGCGACTGTTTTCGAGCAGGTACAGTACCTTGATGGAGATGAGAGACTTTGATGTGCATTGGCTACCAAATCAGAGGTGGTCCTCTACATGGGTGAAGATGGTGATCGGAGCTCTCCCAGGATCGAGGATCGGAGTCCTTGACAGCCATCGCCTGATCAGATGAATTTCAACAATCAAAGACTATGGCGACGGCGGGTGAGGCGATTCTCTCCGCCGGCATCCATAGGATGGGCGTTTGCACTTTCTTCGAGATCCCAATCTATGTAGAAGCGGTTGAGCTCGTTGTGTATCCATCTTTCCAGGGCTGTACGGAGCCGGAGTTCTCTCTGAGGCCGCAGGTTGTGACGTTCCCATACCGAGCCGGGACCGACACGGGACGAGACGGGGCGGCGATATTCAGGCTCCCAATCGAACGTCCAGCATAACCCGTACGCGGGGAGGTGAACATGCACCCAGGAGTCTGTTTCCAGATGGGAGTGGTCGCACGCAAGATGTCCGAATGCCAGATCTGCGCCAGCGCCGCGCCAAGGGGGCTGTTCCGTGAACTGTCTGCCTAAGTGGCGCTCCATAGGTAGTCTCTGGACTGCAATGATCCTAAATGTCTCCGAGACCCCGGGGCGATGGGCAAGGCTTGCGGGAGGGGGAACGAGGACTTTGGCGAAGGCGGTCGTGATTCCTTCTTGTATAGCACTGAATAGGGCAGCGTGCTTGCGGAGGGTAACTGGGGAGATGACAGGGTGGCTAATCTCACGTGAAGGCTTGGTAAAGCTCAGGTAAGAACGATTATCACCCCAAAACGAAGCCGTGGCACATATACCGTCTTTCCGATGGTGGACATGTACATAGTCGGCCACCGGACGTCTGTGGTGCATCGCACAGCCCGTGCATTGGTGTGGAGCTTTTCGGGACAAGGGTAGTTCAGTCGTATCTCCAGTGGCTGAGGGGTCCTGCGGCACGATGGGGATCCTGCGGCACGACACGATGCCTCCAGTGACTGAGAGGTCCTGCGGCACGATGGCTGATAGCTCTTGGTCCCCCACGGCCGCTGCTGCTGGCTCTGGGAAGCGCGGATCTTCCCATTGTGACGTGATTGTCTTCTTTAATCTTGATACGATGCGATCTATGGCCCACATATACGCCACAATATCACGGAACCGTTCAAGGAGGTCGTCGGCCACGTGCTGTGGACAGCCCCTAGGGCTCCCCACAATCTCGGAAATCCGGAGCCACAGCGTATCTAGCTGTTGAACTTGTTCTTTCACCATGCGATCGAGGCCGTTGAAAAGCGGGGACATATCCGGGCGAGTGGCAACGGCCAAAGGCGGTCGCTGCCCATGCAGAGTGTCCCATCCCCTCTTCCATGATTCGGGCACTTTCAGCCTTGGCATCGATCCCGACGGGAACACAGAAACGTCGTCCATCAAGAGGGCGCAGCAGAGAGCGAAGATCATGGCAATGCTGCTTCCAATGAGGGTCTTTATCTGGGTATCGTCGTAGACATTTTGGATGGCTAATCGCGCCGTGCTCTCCGAGACGAGGCTGAGGTGGTCTTGAAGAAGAGGGTGTACCCTTTTCGCGCCAAGAATGGCCTCCCCAGATAAATAGTTTTTTGGAGCTTGAGGAAGCGCGGCAGCCCATACCCCGTCCGCAATCGTGGCTCCAATCATCCCACCCAATTTGTCGCATACACTCAGCATGGCGAGCAACATGGCCGTATGATCAAGATGTGCGGAATGAAGCAAGGCCACCTCTTTGACTCCATCAAACGAAGAGCGAGACATCGCCATCACTGCTTCTGCTACTATCAGGAGGGAAAAGGAGTGACCAATCCGCTGCGCGGCAATGAGGAACAACAGACCCAGGAGGTAGGAGAAGCAGCCCAGCACGATGACGTACTTGAAGTGGCCTGTCCGCCAGACTATTACTCCTGCTACTACCCTTGATACCGCTTCCGCCGCGGTGGCCATGGAAAGTAAGTGATAGGATGTTGTCTTGGACAGCTCATAGGCCATCTGATGGAAAGGGTGGAGATGAGTACTCCAACACGAGTGGGCGACTACAATGTCAGCGGATCGATGTGATGCGGGCAATACACTTACACTTCCAGATGACGGCCATAGCGCAGATCGCAAGCATGTTCCTGCTCCGCAATGGCGTCAGGATGCTGTCACCGGTACCATCGTCGGCCTCTTTTGCCGTGATCTTCCTTGCGAGGAAATTTCCTATAGAGCGAGGGAGGAACTTTCGGACTTCGGGAGCTTTCGAGTCCGGAGATAGAAACGACGTTAATGTACGTCTAAACTTCTCATTCTTCAGAGCTATTAGGAAGGCGAGAATGCCGAAGAACAGGACGACGACTGGAATGGCGACGGTCCACGAAACAACACTGACCTGGACCAGCCATAACACGACAAAGACAACTAGTAACGTTGTGACGACAAAATATGTCGTACCGGGTTTTAAATTTTTCACCACGGGCCAAATGACACGAAAGGAGATTGGTTCCCTAGGGGGGTTTGGGATTCGCAGGGTGTTCGCCCGGCCGAAGAATGCCTTAGCAGCATTGGCGAGCCGCTCAGATCCCCCGAGAAAGTCGAAATCAGCAGCCCTTCGTCGGTAGCAATGCAAGAAGCCGACTAAAATCAGCCCAAGCGCGGGCATAATCCCAGCAAACACGGCGATCGCCGTCCGCAACTGGGAAAGTGACAGAGTCCTACGCATCTCTGGGACTAGAAACGCAGTGATCGCCCAAGGAGACGTTGCGAAGGCGTACCCCAGTGCTCGGTATCGGATGTCGAGGGTGTCGGCAATGAGCACGTCAATCAAGAGTCGGAGCCCTGTGAACCCCATCCCGTAGAAGACTTGCCCTGCACTCCGCACGGCCACTGTTCGAGGCACTGCGAAGAGGCCCAAGCCAATGGTCGAGAAGAAGACGGAGAAAAAAACCGCCACAGCACGCGTCTGGAATTCCAGCGACCACGCAGTCGCAAACGCAGCGCACACTGTGACCAGATCTGCGATGATATACGCAGAATTCCGAGCCTCGTCACCGTTGGATAACGTCGCAGAAGGCGAGACGCGACCGTTCCAAAGGATGCTGTGCTGAAAGGCATTTGCGGCACAGTTCAGCCAGATTCTGTTCGTCAGCCTCAGCTCCCCGCCGTCCAGTGCGAACATGAGATATAGGTACTTGAGTTCTTTGAAATCCCAAAGCGTGGCGGGGTCATGGCACGCACTCTTGCGTAGTAATCGATGCGACCTTCGGAAGTACTCGCGCATCCAGTTCTCGCCTGCTATGATGTCTTTCAGACCATGTAAGAACTCATAGTGTACGCGCTCATCATAGAGATCGGGTACAGAGACGGGGAAGACGTGCGCGGGGATCGTACCGGCGGTGGGCTCTGTCTGGGGGTGTGCGAGAACGAGAAAGTCGGAGCGCGAGTTATAGCGCAGGTGATCCAGCGCCCATCGGAAGCACGTCCACCAGCTGTAGAAGATGTCTCGAGTCTCATTGTCGAGCATAAATGCTTGCACCTCATCTTCTGGTCGAGGGTTTCGGGGATCAATGATAGGAAGCGTTCCCTGCCGCGCTGGCGGGAAATCGACGAGGTTGTCTCCCATTGATCAATCGGAAGGACGTAGAGTTGTAGGTGATGACCTGTCAAGAATTGTTTGCGCATCAGTGTCTAACTCTGCGTCAAGAGTGGGAGGTATCGGGTTAATCCCAGACCATACATCAGCTGCATTAGCCTCACCTCCGTGGTGCCACGCCAACTGCCCCAAGCCTATTGTCCACAGAAGACCCTAAGGAAGCACTCAGCGAACTGCCTGCAGGGCCGCGGCTGCCTCACCAGACATCGGGACGAGTGGAGCCATGCGAGCAGAACAGCATCGGGAGCAAGGACCACCCGCCTTGCTGCGGACGACATAAGGCAGCCTTAGTCGTTCTGCTCGAGACCTGCGCCGTCGCCTCGCGCTCGAGCCCCTTGGCTTGTCGTCGGACGCCGCATCGGAGCGAGCATGAAATTAGCGTCGCCGGTCAGTCCCGTTAGTTCATGCGCGCCAGTGTTGGGACGAGGCCGGGTCGTTTTGATGCGTTGGGAGGCAGTAGCAGGATGGGCCGCGAAGGAGCCGACAGACAGTGATGTGATAGAGCGAAGATCAATTCAACCAGTCAAGTGGGGCGAACGTCCTGATCCTCTCGCCCCTGTCAACCGTGGGAAGATACGACAGTTCCCTCCACCAGCCGAAGGCTGTTCGCGGCCCCTCGTTGGGTGAGCTATCCTCCTCGGAGTCCGGAACAGAATACAATGCAGAGAGTCCTATCTATGCGAGGGGAAAGTTACAACAGTGTCTTATTCGATGTATCTGAGATGCTCCGGCGCGCCGAATCTGAACGGCTTGGCCTTGAGCTGCTTGTTCGCGCGCATCTGCGCGAGATGCCACTGGATCCAGTACATCTGCTCGTGTTCGCGGAGGTACCTGCTTCCGTGGAACGAGTGGAGGACGACCTCGCGAGAGAGGAGGCCGAGTTTGCGCCTGTCTTCGGCAAACTTGTAGAAGCGCTGCGTGAGCTTCTCGACGTCCTCGCCTGGCGTGATGACATCGGGAAGTGGGGGACCCTCGCCGTAGTCGGTGAACTTGGCCCATGGGCCGGACATGGACAGGATCGCGATCTGTGCGCGCGCCAGTCCAAGCGCGTCGTTGGGAGGGACGACCTCGCCGTAACGCTGCTCAGGGTTTGCAGGGTCGGTGAGCACGAGCGCCGTGGCGCCGACCTCGGTCGCGACAATGGGCACGCCGGCAAGCGCCGCCTCGCCAATGGCGAGCGGTAGACCCTCGGAAATGGATGAGTTCATGAACAGCCACGCGTCCTTCAGGACCTCGCTCGGTTTTCCGAAACCCGCGAGCACGACGTGTTCGGTCAGGTTGTTGTCGACGATGAGCTTCTCCATCTCGAGGCAGTAAGACGGCTGCCTGTCCTTGGCGCCGTAGACGACGAGGCGGTAGTCCTTGAAGCCAAACTTGTTGATGATGATGTCGGCAGCCTGAATCGCGACCTTGACGCCCTTGATGAACTGCACGTTGGAGAGCATCACCACAGTGGGGATCTCGGTGCGCACCTTGTCGACTGGCGTGAAGGACTCCATGTTCGAGATACCGTTGACGATCGGGTCGATCTTGCGGTGGAACGTGTTGCGGGCGCAAATGCGCGAGCCGTCCGAGCCGAGCTCGGTCTCCCACATCGGGTTGAACAGCGACGCACAGGGGAGGATAACGTCGGCGTGGAAGTAGGCGAGGCGGGTCGCGACGCCGATGCCGGCGAGGAGCATGTTCTGCACGGCGACGGGGAGCTGACACTGGGCGACCGAGAAGTTGAGACACGACTCGCGCCACAGGATCGCGTGATCCCAGATGCCGAAGGTCACGCCGCGGCGGTACTTGAGCACCATACCGAAGAGCGAGGAGATGCCGTGGTGCGTGCTCTGGAAGACGCGGGGGCAGCGCTCTGGCACGCCGACCGAGAAGATGAAGAAGTAAGCGAGGTAGATGTACAGCGCTTGGCGGAAGTCGAACATAGACGGGCGAGAGATGTCGAAGCACTCGGTCGGGTCGGCGATGTTGGGGTCGTCGTACGAGCGCATCCACGCCGCAATCCACGCCTGCTCGACCTCGGGCGAGCGCCAGGTGAGGGTGTAGTCCTTGAGCTCATAGTACTTGCCGAACGAGAGGAAAACGTTGGAGAGGTGGAGCAGGTCGTCGTAGCCGAGACGCTTCATCCGGCAGCCCTTGACGAAGGCGTCGAGCAGCGGCACGAAGGTGCCCACGATGTCGCGATCCAGGTCAGTGTCCTGCACCTTGGCGTCGACTTGGGACTCGAGGTAGTTGTCGATGACACCGTGGCGGGCGGTTCCACCATCGAGGCCCCAGAGCGGGAGCAGCTTGAGCGACTGCACCGACTTCTCGACCTGGAAGCGGGGGATACCGTAATCGTTGGCACACTCGGCGAGGACGTGGTTGCGAATAGTGCTGTGGCCGTTGACGAGGTCGCGACGACAGTTGGACACACCTCCCGGCGCGACAGGCCAGCATCCAATGTCGTTGAAGATGACCGAGATGCGGTCGTGCGTGTCGTGGTAGCAGTCCTGGGGGCGGGAGGTAACCGCGTTCGCGTCCTGCGCGAGACCCATGGCGTAGAGGTCGGACGTGCGAATAGCCAGCAGGGTCTTCTCGGACACATCCGTCTCGATGTCGATGGCGCTGACGATCTGGCTGATGTTCTCGTCGAGCAGCTTGCGAGCTTCTGGGAGACGTCCGCGGTCGCGCGCGCGCCAATAAGGGCGCAGCAGCGGCTCCTCACGCAGAATGATCTCGTCGACAGTGCAAGCCGTGACAGCGTCGAGGTCCGTGTTCTGAAGCCACTGGTTCCAGAGCTCGGTACGGACACGCCAGGTAGGGACGGGAGTGTACTTCCTCCTGCGCCAGAGGGAGAGCCAGCGAGCGGGGTGCAGCGACTTCTTGTTCGTGCGCGCGTACGCGCGCATCTGGCCCAGCTGAAGCGCCGAGTGCTCGTTGAGGAGATCGTCCGCCTCGAAGCTGTGGTTGCTCGGCATCGAGAGCAGCACCTTCTCGCCCGGCCAGCACTCGGGTGCCTCGGTCAGCGCCGTGCGCCGCCCATTGCCCTCCTCGAGGTACGTTGTAGCGACGGGGTCGCGGCGGTGCGAGTAGTCGAACTCGGTCGTGTATGTGCGTCCCTGGATGCGGCGGACGATGAGGCCAACAGTCTTGGACGGTACCCACGTGTAGTCCTCTGTGTCGATGGGGTTGCCCCAGAATACGCTGAGCGAGTCGCCGCCTCGGCTGTAATCGGCACGAAGCAGGTGCGAGCCACCAGTGTTCCCCTTCTTGTAGTGGTACTTGAACGTGAGGTCCGTGCGCTCACCGAGCGTGAGGTTGCCGCGGAGCACGCGGCCCTTCTTGTCGTAGTAGCCCACGGAGTGAAGGTCGGCGTTCGTGACTTCGACGCTGGTCGGACGGCGCGAGGGACGTCCCCTCTTCTCACGAGCAGGGTAGTGGTACGTGACCATCGCGGCACCGCCCTCAGAGCGGTACATCAGACGGAAGTCGCGGTCGTAGCTCGCAACGAAGAGCGGCGTACCCTTGGCAGGGTCGTACTCGTGCAGCCCGTCCCAGCCCTGGAGAGACATGGAACCGTCGTCCTCGACGGCCGCGAAGCCAGTGACAAAGCGGCGTGTGAGCTCAACAACGATGCGGTTGCGGTTGATCTTGCGGCGCGCGCCCTTGGTAGCGAGGCGAGCAATACGCGCGAGCGCTGGGCGGTGGTAGAGCAAGATCCAGTAGACGAAGAACTTCTGCACGCTCCAGCAGCACTTCCAGATGCCTAGGACAATGGCGATGGGCACGCGCTTGCCGTGGAGAAGGTAGTAGATCTCGCGCTCGATGTTGGAACCTCCACCACTGATGATGGCAATCCACTTGACCGCGTCATACGGGAACAGCTGGAGGCGCTTCCAGAACGCAGGCTTGCGGTCCTGCACGATGGGGACGGACATGAGGCGCGCGGGGCCCTCGTAGTCCTGCGGGTTTGCGTAGCCGAGCAAGTGGACTGCGTTCTGGTACAGCGCGACGTTGAGCTCGACGCCAAAGTCGGCCGTCTGCACGTCAACATCATCGTGGGAGCACCAGCTGGTGAACGCGGCGGAGAACTTGGCCGGCTCGCCCTCGATACGCGCGATAATGGCTGCACGCGCGTCGGGAGGCATGTGCTGCCACTCGGTATCGACGTCGCGGCCCAGACACAGGGCACGCATCAGGTCCTTGCGCGACTTGCGCGGGAGCGCGCCAAGCGCCTCCACATCCACCTGGCCCAGGTCCGTCTGCAGGCGCACGCTCAGAATTCCGTTCAGGAGGCACTCGGCATGGAGCGCCTGCGAGTCGGTAAGGCCGAGCTGGACGTGCGCGACGTGGTAGACGATGCACTCGGCGACGATGTTGGGCAGCATTGTGTGGGTGATGTCCATCTGGGAGAAGCACACTGCGATGTGGAGGCCGAGGTTGCGGCGGTACGAGATAGAGAAGAACTCGCCGAGACCCGCCGAGTCGAACTGGTCACGAGGCAGCACGCCGACAGTCATGCGGCCGCCGGTCCACATGTTGAGTGCCTCCTGCATTACACGCGTTGACCACGATGTACGACCTCTCGCGCTGTTCAGGGCCGTGACGAGGATGCGGCTGACGTGAGAGCTGGTCGCGGTGCCATCCGAGTGCCAGAGTGTTGCCTGCGTGAACTTCTTCGGAAGCTCAGACTTGCAAGCCGGCTTGCGCGCGGTGGGCAGCGTCATGAGGCGGGGCTGGACGTAGACCGGGTCGGGGTTCTCGTTCGTGGGCGAGAGCAATGGAGATGCGGAGCCAAACCAGTCCTTGATCGTGAAGAGGGAGGTGCCGAGCGCAGCCATACCGGCGGCAAAGTTCTGGCAGATGATGTCGTTGTACAGGAACCCGCACGTCCAGGGAAGGGCGTGTAGGAGGACGCCGATGAGGAAACCGATGGCCGCCGAGTACAGGATGATGCGGACGTGGACGGCCACGTTAGTCGTGAAGCACCTGTTGAACTGGAACAGGAGACAGCACGAGTAGCCGAACATGTACATGTAGAACATGATCACGGTCTTGTAGTTGTCGACGAACAGCCACATGAGGATCGTCATGGAGCCGAAGACGAGCGATACCTTGCCGGCGACGTCGGCGAGGGCTTGGAGCATGCAATCTTTGCGCTTGCGGTCAGTCTCGCGGGCGACGCGCTGGGCGTGCGCGAGGTCGAGGAGTTTCTCCTGGGACAGGTCGTCGCGGATGGACCAATACTTGAACAGCGTCGCGTCGAGGACCATGGAGCCGAGACAGAAGTAGACGATGCAGAAACAGAAGGCGTAGCGCGAGCGCAGGTCGAGGTAGATGGAGGGATACGGCTTGCGCGCGCCCATGACGAGCATGATCCAACGGTCGAGGAGAGCGACGAGGAACAGGCCGAGGTTCTGTCCGAGATCGTACCGGGCCACGCGGAAGAGGGCCATGACGCTGTGGTCCTTCAGGCCACGAGAGAGCTGGCGCTGCTGAGAGATTGCCTCACCGAGCGCGGTGAACCAGGCAGTTGTGAAGGGCTCGGGCTGGGAGCCACCGCCCTTCTTGAACAACCAGGCGACATAGGGCATACCACGCGCGACCTTGCCGACAAGCGGGTCCTTTACCATGTCGGCGTCGCGGCGGCGGTAGGACGCGATGGCAGCAACGAACGCGGAGCGCGCCTGCGCGGCCACGTCGTCCGCCTTCTTCTCAACCGCCACCTTGGAGGTGTACCAGTCCGTTATGTCCTGGGCTTTGAAGTCGGGGATGTTCTTCATCCAGGCGCTCCACTGGTGGCAGAGACGGCGGTAGCGTAGAAGAGCAACGACGAGGAATCCGTACATGACCGGGAGGTAGATCTCGAGGTCATGTCCGTTGACGAGAGAGGAGAGAAGGGGCGAGATGAAGAGGATTGGGAACGTCTGAAGGAATACGTTGCGGCCCGACGGGAGGGGAGAGCCGTGCTGGTGCATCGTGCTCATGATGCCGAGCAAGTTGAGGTAGGTCGAGATACCAATGAGGTAGGCGGCGAAGACGAAGCCGGAGGCGACAGAGACAGAGACCGCAAAGCCAATACAGCCGAAAACGGAGACAATAACGGCGAGGACGAAGCCACCAGCAAGACGCTGGACGTGGAAGAGGATGATGTTGTCATAAGCGTAATGCGGGAGGTAGTGAGATCCGGCGCTGCCGACCCAGCCCGTAACACCGGCGGTAAGGAGGAGAGCAGTGAGAAGCGCGTATCCGGCGGCCTGCACCATGTCGGTGTCCATATAGGCCGTCATGAAGAGCCCGCGTCCAACAAAGGTGAGAAGGATAACGTCGACGATGGCGGGAGCACAGAAGATGCTCATCGCGCTCGCGGCGGCGAAGCGCATGCGCCAGACAGTGAAGCGCTCGAACAAGCTCAGCTTGGCGTCGACGCTGCTCTCCGCGAGCATCTGGAGGATCGCCTCCTTGGTCTTCGGGGGCGCGTCGTCCGTAGATGCGTACATCGTCATGATCTCGTTGTTCTGCCTGTCCTCAGCCTTCGGCCCACCGAGAGCCTCGAGCTGGCCCTGGCGGCGGTGGTAGATGATATCTCCGATCTCGCGGGGCACGACGCCAAAGTAGTTCTCGCACTGCGAGCCGAGCGTCCAGAGCTCGGAGAAGACGGCAGCCTGGTCCGCCTGCTGCAGGAAGACGGGACAGCGGTCTACACTCTCGAGGTAGACATCCTCGAAGGCGGCGCGGCGGAGACAGGTGAAGAAGATGAGCGCGAAGAGGTCGGCCTGGACGTCAACGCGCTCGCCGGAGCCGGGCGGAGCTGGCTCGCGACCGTAGACGTGGAGGAGAGCCTTTGAGAGTGTCTTCAGCGTCTTGTGCTGGCCCTTGTATAGCGAGTCGATCATGACGTCGTCGATAACGTGGTACAGCTTCATGAGGTCCGCGATGAGGGGCAGGCGCACGGCGCCGGCGCGCGCGTGCTGCTCGAGCCTGAGACAGAGGATCTCGAGCATGCTCATGCTGCCGTCGAGGGCGCGGCGGGCGACCATGTTCATCCATGTTGTCTTGCTCGTCCCATCCATGAGAAGCTCAGTCGCGAAGGCGCGGATCGGGGCGCCGAAAGGCGTGTCATCGCCGCTCAGCCTGAGCTGCTGGAGAATAAGGAGGAGCTCGGCGGTGCTGGCGCCCTCGAGGGCGGTGCGGACCGTGTTGGGGAGGCCACTCGGGTGTCCTCCGCCGGTGAGGTTCTCGAGGACGACCTCGTGGATAAGGCGCGTGACGCGTGATCGCCCATGGTGCGCGAGCCAGGTGTGGAGGACGACAGCGGCGTCATTCGGCGCCGACTGGGAGATGAAGATGTCGAAAACGGGGTTCGGGGACGGATCCGCCGGGTCGTGCCTGGGCGCGCACACGCCCCAGAACGCGGCGTTTGCATCCGGAGCCCGGAATCCCGAATGCAGTCCCTTGTGGATACGGATAGTCCGCGTACTCAGGCCGTGGATCAGCTCGTGCAGGAGAATATCGGCGTTCGGGTCACCGGCGAGAGAGCGTAGCTGCGACAGGATCGCCTGCTCCTCGGCGTTCTGCACGGGGTAGAGCATACCGAGCGCGCGGAGCTGAGACTGCTCGGCCACAATCGCGGCGTAGTGTCCCTCATGCGGCTCGGAGCAGAGCGGGAAGCATCCGTGCTCGCTCAGCTGAGCGCCGTCCGTGCCCTGCGTCCAAAAGTCGGCCTCGCGGTACGCTGCCATGTACTCTGGCGCAGGCACGAGCTGAGGCACCTCATACTGCAGTCTGGCAAGTTCCTCAGGGAGGTCCTTCTCGACGAGACAGTCTCCAACGCCGGGGATGACCCTCTCGATGACAGCAAGCGGGAGGTGTGTCGGCTCGCCAGCCGGTGTGAGTTCCACGGGGCGCGAGTCTGACGCCCATGAGCGCTGTAGGTCCACAATCTCCGGTCGACGAAGGTACTCGAATCCACCAATTGTGCGGGTGCTAGTGGGCGCGGAGCCGAGCAGACGTGGGCGGTGCTCGAAGACAGCGCCGTAGTGCTCGGCGATCTTGATCGCGCGACGGATGACGGCGGGATGCGGCCGGTTCTCCCATTGATCCAGGAAGCCGACGAAGAACTCGGGCCGGTTCTGGCGCTCGCGCGCGCAGTCAGCCATCAGGTCGCGGAGCGGGCGGGCCTGGAAGAAGTCCCTCGGCTCGCCAGAGGGCAGAATGCACGCGTTCTCGACGATGAGACCGGCAGGGAGCTCGAGGTTCAGCTCGTTCAGGGCGGGATGCTGCTCGTGGATGCACACGATGCTCGAGACGCCGCGATAGTGCAGCGCGTCCACCAGTGAGTCGATCTCCTCTGCGGTCGAGCGTGGTGCGACGCGCAAGGCAAAGCCGTTCAGCTCCAGCTCCACGAAGCGGTCAAGTAGGTCAACGACAGTGTCGCCGAGATTGGCTAGTGAGAGGGCGTCGTCGGTCAGGTCCTCGAGGTCAACGGCGCCAAGCTTCATCTTCTGCGGCCCGTTCCCGGCGCTCCACTCGCTCCCCGGCCGAGGGGAGTAGAGGGTGTGGCTCCAGTCCGAGCTGGGTGCATGGGTGAGGCGCGGAGCGCCGCTCCAGTCTCCGCTGGCACCGATGCGAGGGCTGCCGCGGACACTGGTGCCCCAGGTATGGCTCATGTCTGAAGGTGTCATAGCCGGACTTCCCGGCAGCTGCGGCGAGCCGGTTAGCATCTCGCGCGAGTCGCGTTTCGGCATGTGCAGGGGGAAGACGACGAAGTCGGCCTTGTTCGTCTCGGCATAGTCGAGGTCGAAGTCGAAGTCACTCAGGACGGTGAACGACTTGGTGTTCTTCAGTGAACCGCGGAGAGAGAGGTTGGCGAATGAATCGCGGTGAGACAGCACGGTGCTGTCATCGTCCCGGTTTCTGCGGAACGAGAAGGCTCCGCGCGCTTGCTGCGTGAAGCGACGCAGGCTGACGGTGTTGTAGGTGCCCAACGAGGACTCGGAGGGTGCGTACGAGGGATGCGAGTGGTGGCCCAGGCTGGACGGCGCCGTGTGGCCATGCGATGAGGGAGGCTGGCTGTCGGAGAAGCGGGTCGCGAATGACAACCGCGTGCCGTAGCTCGTCTGGCGGGAATGCGTTGGAGTATGCCTCCGGGACGCCATCGACATGCGCGCCGCTTTTCGATCTCGCTCCTTCTCGCTCTCTTTCGGTTTCGTCCGTACGGGCTGATAGTCTTTCGGCCGTCGCTGTCTCTTGATCAATCTGTACAGGCCATACAGGATGATGGGGATGCAGAAGGTGACAGCCGCGAACACTATGCTGAAGCCCTGGTACCAGTGCGCCAGGCGGCGGTCGGAGGGTAGGATCGCATTGCAGAAGACCTCGAACCCGTTGACAGTGCAGTTTGTGACGCCGCCGGACTCCTCGAAGCCGGGCTGGAAGAAGGTCGCCATAGTCGCTGGTCGCTGTGAGCGTCGGGTCTCGGTCTCACTCGGCGGTCAGGCTGGCGGTAATTGGGGGGTAGAATGGAAGAGAAGAAGGTTAAAGGAGGGAGAGGATATGGTACAGGCGAGGAGTGTCGAAGGGGAGAGGTGGTCGAGGGAGTGGAGGTCGGAGGTCGGTCCCCTTGGTCTTGGGAGTCCAAGAAAAGAATGTGGGTAAAGTTGGAGATTGTTGTGAAGTGCGATCGCAAAGTCTTGTCAGCTGGTCAAGCCTGACCCGGCGGAGTGCGGAGGCAGGAAGGAGAGCAGGTGATCGTGATCGCTGGTGCATACCGTCGGCATCCCAGCTGGTCAGGAGCGACCACAGCCACCCCCGCGCTGAGACAGTCGCAAGCCCTCAGCAAGCTCTGCTCGCCGGGGATTGCAGGCCGAGTGACTCCCCCTCGCTCGCACACGGGAGTATGCAGGCGGCGTCGTGAGCGCCGCCAGGGGAGCGATGGGCCCGATGGGGGCAATAGAGGGCTCAAGGTTGTTGACATAACCATGTCTGGATCCGAGGGACTGGCACCAGGAACGACCCACCGCCGTCGCAGGGTCTGGCAGTTCGCGAGTGCGACCCCGGATGAAGGCACGGGCAGCTCCCAGAGACACTCCCTGGCTACTTCCAATGTTCCCACAGCCACACCTGTTTTGCGCGAGCAGATGTGATCGCTTCGGTGCGGCCCTTGAGCTGGCATTCCTGCATTGAACGACGCGGCATGCCCAGCCTATGATCAGCCAGAGCCCAGCCGGACCTGCCGTTACACCGAACCAGGTCCGGGGGCGTCCTTTAGCGTCCACTATGCTTCTGACTTCGAGCAAGCATGGCCGCCGCAGACGTTTCGACCAACGCTGTCCCGCACCCCGGTGAGAACCCTAAACCCACAGTGCACACGGTGCACGGCCAAGGTGAGCGGTGAGCCGATATGGATGCCGAGGGCGGTCAGCACCTCGACGACGACGCCATGCACGGTGGTCCTTCTGCCCTTCTGCTCCCCTGGTGTGCCTGCTTGCTCACTATTGACGAAGATTCCGGGCTAGGGGAGGAAAGGGGACGAAGGGGAGACCAAGGGGAAGCCCAAGGGGGTGAAAAAGAGACAAGGGAACGCTTTCCCCTGTCCGCTGGACCGTTGCCCTGAGGAGCTGTCATCCACGGTGGAGAGATCAGATTTTGACCATTTCACTGTTTTCAGCGATATAATTCAGTCGCTGCCGTGGGCTGCAATTCACTTCCCTCTGCATTCCCTCAGATCGCGATCTGCAGTCGCCCAGATGCACAGAATCAGATGCAAGGGGGACGATCCTCGGCGCCATGGCCGGGGATCAGCCCATCGCTTGCAGAATGTTGGAGCTTGCCGGATGGGTGGATATGGCGGTGCGTGTAAGCGCTCATCAATGCAAGGAACGCATGCAGGTACGCGCTATGCAGGTACGAAACGAGCACTTTCGCGGGCTGGCTGGTATTTGCTACACCTTGGTTGACAATTACAATGCATTTGCACGGGAAAAGCAAGCTCAGCCTCGCCATTCTGACCGGGACGTGAGGGACGTGTGGGTTGAGCTGGTAGCTCGAGTGAATCGCATTCGGACGGTCAGCTGGTCAAACCCAGCGACCAACGGTCAGCCTGCCAGCCAACCGCGCGAGGACGATAACATCGCAAAGTGGAAGTATCCACGACCCCACTGACGCATGACCCACTAAGCCAGCCCGCCGCTCGCCATCACGGGACGCTTTCATCTCAGTCTGTAACAAGCCCCCTGGATTCTATGGTGTATGCTTTGAGTAATTCGCATGCGTCTGAGTAATGAGAAAGAAGTCTAATGGTTGCATCGTCCGTGCAGTCCCGGGTTTTGTCTAAGTCTATGGTTATTACCCCGGTAGGGGATGTGTCGCCGCATGCACTATGCATGCGACGACGGGTGGTATTACAGTTTGCGTCGTTTTGGGGATAGTGGTAGCAGTGTTCTAGACGTTGGTTCCTTAGGGGGAAGGAAGGAGGTTTTCATTTTCGTTCGCACGCACATTGTCGTCGTCGTCGAAAAGTGCGAAAGCGATGCAAGGCGTTAGGTGATACATGATGAGAGAGAGGTCTGGCCATCGCAGCAGACACGGAAGACACGGGGTGGCACCCGAGCGCCGTAGCGACGGGTGCCGAAGGCACAGTGGTTCCCTCGCCGTTGCCCGTAGACCGCGCCGAAGGCCGCTGGTGCCCTTGCGGTGGCTGCGGCGGTGCCGTGCCGTGTGCCGTAGGCCAGCCGTGCCAACCGTGCCGTAGCGTGCCGTAGTCCGTAGGTGGTAGGTGGGGAGAGTGGAGGAGGGAGTTAGGTTCGCGGTCCGTGTGCCGTAGTACGCCGCCGGCACCAGGGCGGAGGACGACGCAAGGTTACGCTTTAAGTCTGGTCCGCGCAAGCTTGACCACGATACGGATCCGGCAGACGCTGGCAACGGCACAAGCACCGGCTTAGACGGCGCGGACGCGGGCGACAAAGCGCCACAGGTCGCGTGCGCTCTGAAGCAGGCTCTCCGTCGTCGTCCACCCGAGCTCGGCGGTGGCGCGGGCGTTGGCAGCGACACAGGAGCCGACGTCGCCCTCGCGCCTCGGGGCGAGGACGGCGGGGATCTTGCGTCCACTCGCAGCCTCGAGCGCGTCGTGCGCCTCGGCCACCGTCGTGCCAGTGCCAGTGCCCAGGTTGAAGGTGCGGAAGGGCTCGTCGACCTTGGCGTCCAGCGCAGCAATGTGCCCGCGCGCAAGGTCTGAGACGTGGATGAAGTCGCGCACCGCGGTACCGTCCCGCGTCTCCCAGTCTGAACCGAAGATCTCGAGCCGTGGGCGGTCGCCCGTCAGAACCTGAGCAAGGACAGGGAAGAGGTTCGTCGGCACGCCACGAGGGTCCTCGCCCAGGAGTCCAGAGGCGTCGCAGCCGATCGGGTTGAAGTAGCGCAGGGCGAGGATGGACCAGGACGGGTCAGAGTAGGCAAGGTCGGCGAGGATTGCCTCGCCAAAGTACTTGCTGCGGCCGTAGGGGGAAGTGAGGCCCATGGCGCCGGGAATGGCAGTGACAGTCTCGCCATCGCGCTCGTAGGTGTGGGGGTGGTGCACGACGTCCTCCTCGCGCAGCGGGACGCCCTGCTCAGCCTTGGTGCCGTAAACAGTGGCTGAGGAGGAGAAAACAAACTTCTTGATACCGTAGCTGTCGAGCGTCTTCAGCAGAGAGACGAGGCCGCACACGTTGTTCATGTAGTAGTCGAGGGGCTGGGCGATGGACTCGGAGACAGACTTGAAGGCGGCGAAGTGAATGACGCCGCTGATGCGGTAGCTGTCAAGCACAAGGCGAAGACCGGGAGAGCGGTAGTCCATCTCGTAGAACTTGAGGGCGGGAACCGTTCGCCCGTTGGCATTGCACCAGAGGGCGGCGGCCTCACGGATCGAGGAGAGGACAGTCTCAAAGGCATTGGAGAGGTCATCGACGATGACAACGTTCTTGCCGGCCTTCAGCAGCTCGAGGGCGGTGTGGGAGCCAATGAAGCCGAGACCGCCGAGGACGAGCACGTAGGCGGGACCGGGAGGAGGCGAACCCGACCCAGGCGTGGTCGGAGCAGTGGAGGCGTCCGAAAAGGAGGCGACGGAAGACGCCGAGGGGGAGTAGAATGCCATGATGGGTTTGGCTTTGGTCTACAGTTAGGATTGGGGAAGAGAGAGGCGATGCAGCCGTGTTTATAAACGCTGAAAAGGTCGACGATCTCGGCATGCAGCGTGCGAAGAACATGTGAGACCTGATGATGCACGGGAAGAGACGCTCCCTTGTTTTGGTCGCAAGGTTGGAGTGCTCATCCAGACTTGGGAGCGGCAGGATGTCCGGGAGTCGGCGTTGACCCGGTCAACCCGGCGGAGAAGTTCAGCGGCGTGGGGACCGAGAAAGTCTGAGGGAGGCGGGCCCTCCTCGCCGCCTACCTGCGCCTACTGCGACATGAGGTAAGATGTGCGGACCAACGCAGTGCAAAGCGACGCAGCATGACCCGACCCTGTGGCCAGATACAGAGTTTACAGTGTCTGCATTCCTGGCGTGCTCTGGTCCTGGGCACCTGGCACGTCTGGGTTCTTCCTGGGCACGACGTGGGACCTTGACCCGCTGGTCCGGGCTGCCCGGTCTCGTCCCGAGCATGCAAGGTGTACCTGCCCTCTGGGAGGGGTGGCCGTGGCCGCACGGCACTATGTCAGAGGTGGAGGGACCCACTACCTCTGCAACTTGACACGCACGGTGGTTGACCGCCGTGCGCTGCGTGCTTGCCTCAGCTTGCTTCAGGCATAACCGCTTATGAAACCGTGCGCTGCCAATGTCCTGAACCCGAAGGCGTCGCAGATCCACCGAGCTGGGAAGCAAAATGGATGATGTGTTTCCGCGCTGATGTTTCCTGAACTCGGTCCTGAGTGCGAGTTAGATCCCCAGCGCTCCTCAACCCCGCTTCGCTGCGCGGGGAGATCGATCTACTATGTCCCCTTTCGTCCAAATGATTATGACAGCATGGAGCGCAATGTCGGGTCTGAGCAGAACATTGCTGTGGGCTGACATCGCACCAAGCGCTGAAAACAGCAGATCCCGATCGCTGGTAAGGAGACGGCATGCCGAGACAATCCCACTCGGATCACAAGGAATGACGAACGCAAGCGACACGTCCGGCGGGGATAGCGGGATATCGTTGATTTAGGTCAACGAACGTGATATTGACTATGGGGACGTGATCGAGGCGTGCTCAGACCTCGGCCAAGAGCAAGAGAACACCTCACTAGCATCATACATGGGGCATGCGGACTGCGAGCGAGCGGCAGCACCAGGGGCTGATCATGCCACTGTGAGCACGAGGCACAGCCTGGCATTTGGAACGCACAAGTTAATCTGCAGCACTGTACCTACGCGCATGTTCTCACGGAGCGATCAACCCGGATGTACCTATACATGCAGTCAAAGCTTTAATGATCACCTGGGGTTTGCATGTGTTGTCGTGAGCGTAACAGCATGGTGGGTCGGTGTGCTGGTGGGGGTGGTTATTCACCTTTTGCAACTGTTACGGCTGAAAAGCCACACGTCAGCGAGGCTGACAAGTGTTCAGGGCAGTTCTCTGGCTCTTGGCTCTGGGTTGGCGGGGACCATTACCGGAGCCCGGTGTTTTGGTTCAGCCTTGACCTTGATTGCCGCACCCTGGCCAACTCATGAGACGTGGGTAGGCATAGGGAGCGGAGGAGAAGGGCTCGGGAGCCTGAGCGTGAGACAAAGCTCATCTGTTGCTGCCAGTCTGGTCACTGCCTATGCCCGGACAGCGGTTGGCTTGGCTGCACTGGCTGATGTGAGCGAGCCTGCACGGGGCGCAGGGCGATCAGGTCTCGGGCGCAACCGGTGCCGAGACAGCTGCAGGAATGTCTGGGCCTGAGGACCCTGAGTGTGTCCAGAGCAGGGCTGCCGATCTCGGTGGCGTCGCGAGGGCGTCGCATATCACGGGTACCTTCCAGACCCTGAACACCTTCTGCGGCTGAGCTGAGCCAAGTCGCAAGCTTCACTGGGACATTTGGCCTCCGTGGGTCGTTTTGGCTCTGGCTCGGTTGCAAAAACTGACAAAACTGATATGGACCAGGGTATGCGCCGTTGGCGCGCGTTTCGCGTTTTGCTTGCAGCGCTAACTTGCCTCCAGCAAACCCTAAACCCACCACTGCACTAGGACTGCAGACTCGACGCTCGTCCTCAGGCTGCACAAGACCACGACTCCCACAAATGCATCCCGTGTTTCTGTCGTCACCTGTCCGAGCTACATCGAGCTGCCCCGAGCCCTCCGGTGTACGCCGCCCGTCACGCCTTCTGCATGCATTCAGTCATGCTTTTGTCTCCCTCTTACTGCTTTAACCTAGCACTTTTACGCACAGCGTGGGCCATCAGCTGGGCCACGGCGTGAGAGCATGGGGGCCGAGATACTGGTGTGCAGGTACCTGACCACTTTTGCAGGAACGATCAAAGGCACGGCGGGATGCAAGACTTGGCCAGGCACAGGCAAGCGTCAGCATCACCGCACAAAGGTTTGCAGCTAAACCCTGGTAACCAGAGGTTAAGGCACAAGAACGCGAGCAACACGTCACGACATCGAGACGCTGCTGGCTGCCGAAGAGCCCGCTGGCTGGGCCCGGCACCAGATCAGATTGCGATTGTAGTGGGTTGTGACCCACTGGCCACCTCATCGCGCAGCTCGCTCAGCGCACCGCAGCGACAGACCCGTCCCAGACACTCGGACTCGGTTTCGTCCCCGCGCCTCTGCCCTAAGCATCAACGTTAACGTTCCAGTGCACCGCATCACGCAACGTACAACGAACCACGCATCACCGATCGGCGAGCTTGCGAGCACGTCTCATTGCACTCTCCCCAGTTCGAGCCAACCTTCACGGACAGCTTAGTCATCTGGGTCTTCCAGCAGGTCCTTCCAGTAAAGCACGTTGGCACACTCCAGACGCCGGACGACCTACGACACCCTCGGACGCCTCTCCTGGACTCTCCGCAACAAGCTCAGCACTAGGTCTGAAGACCAGGAACGACGCACACGCCTTCTCGTTGAGCGCATAGAGTGTCCGCAAAGGCTCGTAGAGTTTGGCCTGAAACGCGGCCCTACACCTCCCTCTGCAAGTCCGCTGGCCGTCCTCAGTCCACCTGCCCTCACCGCTGGCCGCCTTTCATACTCCTGGAGCAGTAACCTGGCGTCCATCCTCCGCTACCGCCCGCCAACCTACTCCGCCCTCCGCCCCCAGCACCCGCAGCAAACGTGCCAGTGCGAGTCCACGAGGTGACTTCCCACCGTTCCTTGCTCATTTCGCCGTTCACGCCGACTCGGCCAGAGTTGCCAGCACGATGAAGTTGGGAAGGCTCAACCTCCACTTTGGCTCTTCACGAAAGTCCAAGACTGAGAACCTCCACCAGGGTAGTCCACCCAGTCAGCCGAGTTCATCCAGTCCTCGTACTTCGACCAGGTCTAGTAGTTCTTCCACGTCCAAACGTCACGCCGGACAGTCATCTGCTCCGCCGCAAGCTCCGACTTCGGCCTCCCCTCGACGCCACCCCGGTCTCTACTCCTCCCCCTCCGCTCGCGCCATGGCACCCACCGCAATCGTCATCCCCCTGTACATCTATCCCTCCCCCGGCGCTTGGGATCCGCTCATCCGGACAGCCAAGGCGAACCCGCTCGTGCCCTTCGTCGCGATCGTGAACCCCAACAATGGACCGGGAAACACCGTCCTCCCCGACGCATGCTACCAATCCGCGCTCGCCGAGCTCTGCATGATCCCCAACATAACCCTGCTGGGTTACGTGCACTGCGTGTGGTGCAAGCGTGACTCCCCCGAGATCGAGTCGGACATCGACACGTATGCGTGCTGGGCTGCCGAGTCGCAGGGCCGTTTCGGCGTCAGTGGCATCTTCATCGATGAGGCGCCCTGGGATCCCTGTCACCGGCCGTACATGTCCAACCTGGCGCAGTACATCCGCAAGACGTTCGAGGAGGAGACGGGCACCCCGGGACTCGTGTGCTACAACCCCGGCGTGGTCGTTGATCAGGGGTATCTCGAGGACTGTGACCTCGCCGTCGTCTTCGAGCAGAGCCACAAGGAGTGGTACGCCTACTTCCTGCGCAAGGGGCTGGTACAGATCCCCTACAACCTCAGGTCAAAGTGTGTAGCCATGGTGCACTCGTTCGGCCAGCTCGAGGGTCTGGAGCCGACTTCGCCTACATCTCCGCACTCGCCCAACTCGCCCAACTCTCCCAATCACCGCAACGGCAATGGACACGGGCACGGGCACGGCAGGCATGGCAGCATCGAGCTTGACGGGTCGCACGCCGGCGGCGTAGCCAAGGCCGCTATCGCCGTCACGGACCAGATCACGCAGCTGGGCTTCGGCGGCGTGTTCCTTACGGAGCAAGTGGGGGGATACTCACACTTCCCCGAGACCTGGGACACGGTTGCGGAACGCCTGACGCAGACGCAGACACAGGCGAGGAGTAGGAGGTTTTAGATTAGACTGTAGCCTGGTTGCTCAGTGATTGACGTGGACTGCGCACACAGGAGGCGGTCGCTGCTGCGCGCGGAGGCACGGAGGCCGGAGACATGCGGCTCCGCTGCGACGATCATCGAGGCTGACACAGCTGTGCACGGTTCCAGTGTCTTGGTACCGCGGCGGTGCGGCTGCGGATCGGCGTTGTTACATTGTGCAACGCACAGACACGAAGAGGAGATGAGGCGATGAAGTTCTATAGATAACTCGTGAAACCCTGATGCGGCTGGTGCCGCAAGGTATTTAGACCCATGACATGGACCAGGAACAAGTTAGACCGGATGCATCTGCGATTCAAGCGATAACCCTCGGCCGCGATAAGGGTAGTGCACGGGCTTGAGGCAATGCGTAAAGAGCGTAGTATGCATACTTTGATGGAAAGACGTACCGCCTGAGCGGCTGAGTGGAGCGCGGAACCAGCCGCTGCTCCGTGATTATGGATTCTATGGAACCCTACAACGACGCCAAAGCTTAGGCGTCAAAAGTCGGCTCGCACGGCTCGACCCACTGGTCGAGAGCCATCTTCTTCATAACCATGGAGAAGCCGTTGCTGCCGTCCGCATTGCACTGGGCGGCAAGGGCGTCGGAGGGCATCTCGGTGCCCGCCTGCGAGGGGTACTCGATGGAGAAGACCGGCTTCTTGGCCTCAATCATGCCCTGGTACTGGCCGCACTCGCCGTACTCTGCGCACTGCTCGACGACGGAGAACTGGACGGATCCGGAGACGTTGGGCACGATGGCGGCGGCGTTCTTGAGTCCACAGCCCATGTTGTGCTTGCCCGCCTCCTGGGCGAGGAATTTGACATAGTCCGAGGCGTCGGACTCGGTGAGGCCGAGTCCGTTCTCGTTGTTGTACGCGTCGACGTTGTCGGGGTCGACGGCGTCGCAGCCCTTCTCGGCCGCCATCTTGAGGCGCGCGGCCATGATCGAGCGCACCTTCTCGGAACCGGTCTTCACCCACTTCTCGCCGTGCCAGCCCTTGAGGTCCGCGCCGAGGTCGCCCTGGTCCCAGTCCTTGGCGTCCGGACGCCAGTCCTCGAACGAGCCGGCCGAGAAGTAGCAGATCACCTTCTTGCCCGCGGCGTGCAGGGCCGAGATGGTCGAGGCCTCGACGTCGAACAGGTCCATGTCGTAGATGTCCACGTTGGGCGTGGGCTTGCCGTCCACGATGGGGACTTGCTCGCTCAGAACGATCTGCCACGAGGCGCCGACGGGGGGCTGCCAGATAGCCGTAGGAGGGGAGACGGGGGCGGTGTCGTTGCCGGTCGGAGCAGGGGAGACGGCAGAGTCGGAGGCGGAGCCGGTAGCAGAGGCAGAGGCGGAGGCGGAGGCGGAAGCGGAAACCGAGGGAGAGACGGAGGCGGAAGCGGAGTCAGCGTCAGAGGATGCCGACGCCGAGGCGGAGTGCGACCCCTTGCGGGTGCACATCCCGACGGGGATGCCAACCGCAAAGGGAAGGATGAAGACGAGGAGGAATCCGAGGATGACCATTTTCTTCCACAACGGCCAGCGCTGTCGTTTCGTAGTATTTGACTCGAGGTCGGACTCTGTCCGGTAAGTCTAGGCTAAAGAATGTGGGGTTGAAGGAGTGGAATGCAGCTGGTGTGGCTGCAACGAGTGACTACGAAACTACAAGAAAGGGGTGAAAGAAAGAAAGGCGGGATGAAGGAGGGGAGTAAGGAATGAGAGACAGAGATAGGGAGGGATGCATGATGCAGTTATGTATGATCGCATGCATCGACGTCGGACGCGTCGCGGGACGCATTCGCGATCGCGAACACGCCGTAAGCAGAAGGTGAAAAGTGACAGGTGGTGGTGAAAGCTTAAAACACGACGTGACCCGGCCGGACCGGTCTGTGGACCTAGCTTGGCAGGATGGACGGGTGTGTGCATGGGTCACTCGTCACTCGGTGAGGAGGAAAACGGGGGTTGGTGGACTTAAGGACGGTGCACTTTCGAGGTCCTCTCGTAACTTGACTCACTGCTGCGTGTGCCATCCTTCTGGTACGAGTTCGAGTCCGGCCCGTCGGACGGGATGAACTGGATGAGCGCAGTGCCCATCTTGGCTCTCGACTATGGGTTTACGACTCTGGTCTATGTGCGTTGGACTGGGCCCAGGCTAGGCGAATTTGTCGAGCGTGGGGATGTTGCATGAACGGTGGTTTGCAGGTGTCACGACGCAGTGCTTGGCATGCGTCGTCTGAAATTGATGTGGTTAAGTGTGTGTTTCTGTTGCGAGTTGGAGGTGGGAGAGAGAGCCCGTCGAGAGTCAAGTCGAACTTGATGAAGGCTGCGTCGAAGGCGCTTGCGAGTGCTGTTGAGATCTGTGAATGCCCAGCCCGCTCTATTGCGGGACAAGACGAGGCTATACTTGGCACTGAGCTGTGAATGGCGGGCTGTCGCTAGCACTAACTCTCTGCAGCGGTCCGCAGTACATGGAACGCCTAGTGCAAGGCGATGCGGGTGCGTAGGCTGGCTTGGCTGGAAGAAGGTGGGCGGAGGTGGAAGGGTGAGGTGAGCATGGCTGAGAGATGTCGTCGTACCTAGTGCTGAGGAGGAGCACCTTCGACCGACCCAAGGGACTCTGTCAGGAAAAGACAGGGGTGTGCAGGGGGTTCAGCAAGTGGGTTCTAAGGAGGACCCTCAGCGTTGGGGCTCCATGCATGCGACCCGAGCTCTTTCTTCATTAGGGTTCCAGGCTCTGTTCGGTAGGCGCTGGTGGGATGAGGGATGAGACGTAAGCCATTGGCTGAGACAGGGGTACAGCCAGAGTGGGATGACGTGAGACACTGCTGCTGCGGTGATCGTCGGCCATCTCCATCCCCTCCAGCTCTCTTTCGCTTTGGGAACAACGGCCGTTCCTCTTTTTCAGAACAAGCTTTCGGTGCCGACTCTTCAAATCAAAAGGCTGTGCATTCGCCTTCCAGTAAAAGACTAGAATGGGCACTTCTCCATCGGAACGACTACAATGGGCAGTAACGCTGCTCGTCAGGGTATTTCAGGGTGGTGCAGGGCCGCGGCCGGTCAAGTCACGTGCAATAGGGTCAATGATGTCATATGAGCGCTGCTCGCCATCACAACGGCCTCGCTCACCGTCGCTTGTCTCACTCGGCCATTCTTCATTCTTTCATCCAATTCTAACTAGTTCTGATCGCGCTCGACTTGGGAGGCCTGCGAGGGAGCCTGGCCAGGCAGGTGACGCTTCCGTTTCTTGTTTCCCTTGCCGTTGCCTCGGGCTTTGGGCAAGGGCTCGTCTTCATCGACTTCTAGCTCCTTTGGCAGACAATGAAGAGGCATCAGGCGCTCATAAACAGCTTGCCAGCCCTTGGTAGTGTAGAAAGGAGCCACCAGGCGCTCAGCACTCGGCCGGTCGAGCTCGGCAAGGATCAGGAGAGCCAGGGCGTGGCGGCAAAGGATCCGATACTCCTCATAGAACCCGCAGGGACACTCACAGGCCAGCGGCCTCGACTGATCCTCAACACTAGCACCCTCGGCCTCGCTGCCGTCGTCGTTGATCGCGTAAACGCGCACCTGGCGGTCTCCGGAGTTCGGACCGGTTACCCGGCCAATGATGGAGGGCGCAGCACTCCAAAGAAGAGCATCGCCGAGGTACCAGTGAGCGCGCTGGAGCTCCTCCTGGACGATGGGGAGGGCCCTGGGTGTCACCGGGCCCTTGTAGGCTTGCGCCGCTCGCTTCTGCTTGACTGCATGCCGAAGAACCTTGTCGCGAAGTCCGTGTAGCATGTCCACCACCGGCTTCTCGCGTAACTCGCCAATCCAAGCGTTGCTTGCCTCGACGGTGTTCGAGGTCGTAGTGCCAAATCTGCCTGGAAAACCGAACCAGGCGCGTGCCCAGGACTCGAAGGGACCTAGCAGAGTGATGTACCTGAAGAACTGGCCAGGGAAATTGGGCTGATTGGCCTCTAGAAGCTGCATGAAACCCTCCTTCGAGCGCACGTTGACGAGCCGTTGAAAGAATGCCGCGGCCTCGTTGTTGTAGTGCCTCCTGACGTTGCTAATGAGGTGCTGGCAGCAGTAGGACTGCTTGGTGGCCGGTAGCTCCCTTTCCACGGCGTTTAAGAGCCCTTTCTGTCGATCAGAGACGAGAACTCGATTGGGATCGTTGAGGACGGGTATGTGGCTTTTCAAACGGCTCAAAAACCAGGTCCATGATGCCTCACTCTCTGCTTCGCACAGGCCCCATGCTAGAACGTTCAAATGATTGTCACCGTCCAGCGCACATGCTAGGAGGATCGTGAGCTTCAATTGGCCCTGTGCATGGCAGCCGTCGACGGCCACGACTGGTTTACAGAGCCGAGCGGTTTCGGGGGCGGTTGAGGGTGATACAATGACGTTGAACCCTTCCTTCTCGGCGAGTCCAGCGGGGTCTGCCTCCTTCAGGAGCTCGATATAATGACGTAGCTGCTGCCATTGGGTGTTGTGGTCGCCAAGCCGAGCTTTCCGAACGCGGTGACGCGCTCTCTGAGTCGTATGGACCGGAGGTATGTAGTGGAGGTGACGGCGTACGGTGTCGGCAAGGGCCTTTGGCTTGTGGACCCTGTCAGGCCCGGTATGCAGCGCGGAGACGATCTGATCCATGTTGGAGGCACGCGAGAGGGCATGACGCTTCGGCTGGGAGAGAACTAGGCAGCTGTGCTCACTGTGGAGACGGTTGCAACGGTACGGCTTGTCGAGACTAGTTCTAGTGAAGGATGCTCGAAAGGGGCACAAACTGCCACATTCGGCCTCGGCGTTGTTGACGGCGGTCTGAGCGCTCTGGAGGAGAGCGCTACCGGGGGGTTCGGTGCGCTCCAGCTGTCGGAGATGGGCCCGAGCCTGCTCGGCGGCTTTCTTCTTCTCATAGGTCGTGATACAGACCACGACACACCTAAGCGGTTTGGAGGTCTCTTGGCGGGTCGTGGCTCGAGTTGTCCTCTGCTCGTTGCACAGCAGCTCAGCAGCGCACTGTGCGGCGTCGCGTGTGTCGAATTCAGAGCCCACTGTGAGCTTGGCTTTGAGCTGGGCCTCGATAACGGGGCCAGACATGGTGAGGTGAAGTGAGACATCGATGGTGAGCAGTCCCCTTTGGATCGCGAGCAACGTGTCTCACCCTGAATGCACGTGACTTGACCGGCCTCGGCCCTGCACCATCCTGAGGGACCCTGACAAGCAGTAACGCTGCCCATTGTAGTCGTTCCGATAGAAAAGTGCCCATTCTAGTCTTTTACTGATTCGCCTTCTGCATCGAGCCAACTGACGGGGAATGACCAGCCCCGTCCTACGCCCGGCCACCCCATTAGGCGGACACTTGGAAACCTCTGGTCGGTCAAGACCCGGCCCGATTAGACTTTTCGCTTCCATTCATCCCCATGCCTAATGCGGCTGTTCTCCTCTGCATATCGCGATTGTAACTTTCAGCCCACCCAGACTCACCCTTCTACGGATGCATGCAACCGATCTCAAAGCAGGGCGTACTAATCGGCGTTCTCGCGAACATCGCTGTTCCGGCTGATCTTTGATCGCTTATTGTGTATTGGGATCTGCAAGCCATGCATGCCCCGATCAATGGGGTCGTTGCCGTAGCTGCCGTCACGCAGGCATGGATCTTGTCCAGAGAACAGAGACGGTCATTGTCGTACCTTTCCGTTCCTGCGTCTCCCGTAACACCCTGCTTCTTTTCAGTCGTGCCAGGCCGGGCTCAGGGCCGTACCGTGTTCCCGGGAGGGCTTCGGACCCCTGGCCAGCCTGAATCAGCAGAGAGTATGAAGCTCACCAGCTCGCACCGGGTTCCTCCACCGGAGACGGCGCGCTGCGACAGTGCATAGCGGCCGTAGCGCGTTCCGTCTTTGCGTTTTACGCGCTGCCTGTTCGGATTCCGGAAGGGTGACCTTGCACCTTGGGACTCTGGGAAGAACAGCCGGCGGGCAGCGCGGCGGTGTCTCTGCAACGGCGATTGAGCTTCACTCTATTCCTGGCAGTCCTGGAAACTCTCGGACAAACAAGCTCGAGAAACCAGTAAACCAAAGCCAGCCGCTCAGCGCGATATATAGGCGGCGACGGCGTGTCATCCTCCCCGTTCTCCAACAAGGCAACTATGCGTGCCACCATCGCCCTCGGAGTCCTCCTCTCCGTCCTCTCCGTGACGGAGGCGTGCGCCAACGCCGGCGCCTGCGGGCACCGCGCGTACCAGCGCCGCAACGACATCCCGTACCGAGAGTATCCCCGCGACCCCGCTGGTAAGGGAAAGAACAAGGAGCATGGTCGGGACAATGCCCCGGGCCAGCTGAAGAAGAAGACGACCACGACGAAGAAGACGACAGCCAAGCCTACCACTACTGTGAAGACCACCACTGGCAAGCCGATCACGACCACGGGCAAGGCCACCACGCCGGCCACCCCTGTCCCGACGACGACGCCCAAGGCGCCTTCTGCCAGCCCTTCGTCGGCTAGCAACGCTGCTTCGCCTTCGTCAGCCATCGCGTCGTCTGTCATGGATTCCGTCTCTCCGAATGTGTCCTCTACTTCTATTGGGCCTTCGTCCGCTGTCTCGCCGTCGGGAGTGCCCTCCGACGCCCCCGCTACGTCCGGCACTGGCGGCGCCATCCGTCCTTCCGACACGCCCGTTGTGCCGGAGCAGTCGCCCATTCCCGATGCATCTCCGGACAGCGCCGCTCCCTCTGTCGTCGTTCCCTCCAACCCCGCCACCTCTGCTACCGTCTCGCGTATCGGCGGCGCCACTGTCGACAACCACATCCTCATCCTCGCTAAGGACGAGTACAGCGCCGAGTCCGGCTTCCACGGTCTCGAGGGCTACGGCATCCCGTACGACCGCGTGATTGTCCCTCAGGGTGGCGTCTCCCTGCCCGCTCTGAACGACAGTGCGACGCACGGTCGCTACTCCGGTATCATTGTCATGGACGCACTCTCCTACGAGTACGCGGAGGGCTGGCACAGTGCCATCACGGACGAGCAGTGGAAGCAGATCCACGACTACCAGGTGCACTTCTCCGTGCGCATGGTTCGCATCAACGAGTTCCCCGGCCCCAACTTTGGTGCCGAGGTCGACGCCGCCGGTGCTGGCGGCACGGGCTCTGAGCAGGACATCTCCATCACGGACACGAGCGACTTCCCGACCGCGAACCTGAAGACCGGTGCTGGTCTGTCCGCCAAGGGCCTGTGGCATTACCCCGCCAAGGTTGTCGATACGGCCACGACCAAGGCTGTGGCTAAGTTCGCCGCCGACGGAACCTTTGGCGAGACGGTCGCCGCCGTCATTAACCACTTCGCCGACGGCCGCGAGCAGTTTGTTTGGTTCACCTCCTGGGCGCCCCAGTGGAGTACCACCTGCGCTGCGTTCCAGCACGCGCACATCCACTGGCTCACCCGCGGTCTCTTCCTCGGCAAGCGCAAGACGCACCTGAACATCCAGATCGACGATGTCGAACTCGCCACCGACATGTACCTGCCCCCCAAGGCTGTCTTCCGCCTCAGCCCCGAGGACCTCGAGGGCCACGCCAACTGGCAGAAGGACCTGAATGGTCGCCTCCCCGCCGGTTCGAATGTGCGCCTCGAGCTCGGCCACAACGGCAACGGCGACATCCTCGCTGCCACCGACCCCAGCTCCGGCGGCGTGTGCACCCCCGACTACGCTGTCGACTACCCTGAGGTCCCCGAGACTGAGCTCGAGTTCAAGAAGCCCCTCGGTACCGGCGTTGACTTCTGGCCCAAGGAGTGGACGACGTACCCCTGGTCGTACGCCTGCACGCAGCGCGACCCCCTCACCGCTTGGTACAAGGACCCGTCTAAGCGTGATCAGTACTTCCACGTCTCGCACACCTTCACCCACGAGGAGATGAACAATGCGACCGGCCGCGATGCCTCGCTCGAGATCCAGTTCAACCAGGCGTGGCTGAAGCAGACCGGCATTGCCGATGGCATGTTCTCGCCCAAGGGCATCATCCCCCCCGCCATCACGGGACTGCACAACGGCGACGTCATCAAGGCGTGGATGGAAAACGGCATCAAGCACGTTGTTGGCGACAACACCCGCCCCGTCCTCCGCAACGGTGAGAGCCCTTACCATCCCCTCATCTCCACCGTCGAGGGCAACGGCTACGCTGGCCTCGTCATTGTTCCCCGCTGGGCGACTTCAATCTACTACAACTGCGACACCTGGGAGTGTGACGTGCAGGAGTGGAAGGACATCTCGAAGGGCTACGGGGACTACAACGACCTCCTCGAGAACGCCAAGGAGGTCAACACGCCTTACCTCTTCTCGCTCAAGGCGGACCCGTACATGTTCCACCAGGCCAACATGCGTCTCGTCGACATGCCCACCATCACGGTCGGAAGCAAGACGGGCCAGATGTCCATGGTGATGGGCTGGGTCGAGAGCGTGGCGCAGGAGGTCGCGCGCGTGACCAACTGGCCGATCGTGTCGCTCAAGCACGACGACTTCACGCAGTACTTCCTCGACCGCCAGGCGCTGGACGGCTGCAAGCCGTCCGCCGTGTTCAAGACGAACGCGGACGGATCCCAGATCACCCACGTCGAGGTCCACGCCGACAACATGAACTGCCCTGCCGAGGTGCCCATCACGATTCCCGGCGGCGGAGCCAGCGGCGGCCGCACCGACCAGGTCGGCTCCGAGCCCCCCATCATCTGGGTCAAGCTCAATGGTGGCCAGGCCACCGTCCAGCTCAACAACCCCGTCAAGCTGTAAACATCATATACGGACATTTCATAGACACGCGAACAGCATCGGGAATGCATGATAGTTACGACCACTCTGGCACACCTAACAAGTTGACAGGACTGACTGAACCTTTCGTTAGGCATTGTCGCAGCCGGTCACGGCCTCGGTCAAGGAATTGCATGCATGATCGACACCTCCGTCGGCACTACAAGTTGCGCCGCACCGAGCATGTAACACCAGTGTCGCAAGCTTCACCGGACTCAGCCTGCTTCCGACTCCCGCAAACGTGCGCGCCGGTCCGCGCGGGCGGCGCGCGGGCCATCGCTCCCGCAGACCGAGTTCCTGCACAGCGGACGGCGCCACCATTCGTCCGGTGCACAGCGTGATGCATGGCGGCGGCGCACTCCAATGTCTACTCCAATACAACGTGCAGCGTGATCCGCACCAATGACTGTCGCGATCCTGCACAATGGTACGCCGACGGCCTGAGGCCCACTCGCCCGAATTGATGCCAGTGAGCTGGACCCATAATGCAATGTTGAGCGTATCTTGCACCGAGCGTATCATACACAAAGCATATCTTACACTTCGCTGATGATGCTAAAGCATAGCTGCCATATACTTTGTATAAATAATGGAGTTTTGGTTTGAGCGTCGCCGCCATAGTCGACGCCGCAACGACACCAGTATCCTGGATCTCATCACCATGGCCGAGCCCACTGTCTTGCATCTTATCGCTGATCGACAGCGTTGCCCAGAAGCGTCGTCGGTGGTTGTGACGACGTATGGTGGGTTGTTCATCAATCTCAGTCAAGCAGACAAGCTCAGAGTCAAGCCCTCGTCGGGTCGCTCGGAGCATATCAGGCCGAACATGCTGAACAGCGTCGCACTCGCTGCTAGCCGAGGGTCAGTCACCACAGGCATGTGACGCAGCAGCTGTTACAGTGCGAAGCTTTGGAGCATTCGACGAGCAGTATGCATTGGCGTTAGCTCGGTCTACTGCATGTGCAAGCGTAGTACGAAGCGACGTGCGTGTGCAGCACAGACAGCAAGAAACGCAGAAGTCTGCCGCGGCTCATAACCTTGGCTCAGTCGAGTGCACCCGGCGCAAGCGGGTGAAGGGCGGAAGAAGAGGCAGGGACTTGGAATGGTCTGTGGAACGAGGCGAGAGAGTACGAGCGCACAAGGGTATGCCATATCCCTCACGTATAGCTCGGTGCATCTCGCACGTCTCGTGTTGCGAGTTTCGGTCTCGAACTTTGAGTTTGGGGCAGCAGAGTTTGCGACCGATAAAACGTCATCCCCACCCTTCCTCATAGGTTCCTGGGCACCCTGCAGGCTCTCATGATCAAGCTTTGTGCGTTTGTTCGGGGTTGCGCTCGTTCCGATTTTCGTTTCTTCGTGCTCGTATTCGTTTCGATGATTTCGCTTTTGCGTTTCGAGCGAGCTTCGAGCCGCAAACACCGTGAGACCCTCTGATATGCAGGCTGCGTAAGACACTCATCAAGGCGATGCATAACCCTGCCTGACTTGCTCGCATTGACCGCCTTCGTTCCTGTCTTCCTGCTGTGCGTACCTCGCACCTCAACTATCGGATGTACCTGCCTCCACGGACTTCACGATTGTCACCAGGAACCCCGATAACCCGAACACGGACACTCAATGCATGAGGCTGAACAACACCGATGTGAGAGCGTGAGAGTTGATCGAAGTGACATTCAGCATGATATGTATCGAGCAAAGGCACAGAGTAAGCGAAAGAGGCACTGGGAGAATCAAAGGAACGTCAATGCAAACAGTCACACGAGTGAGACTGGTTACCATTTGCGGAACTCCGATGCGACTCGCCAACCTTGATTGCGGGGCCTGATGGGATTCAATGCAAAACTCACGAAAGCTTAATCGACTGCACCGTGCCAACGCCTCCGTCGCTTTGACTCGGGGCCGTTGTCGGAGTCAGGCTCCCTCTTCGCAGCATGGCTCGGCGACGGCGCCGAAGGGCCATGCGGCGACCAACGGGTGATCTCCCACGGGCGCCCAACAGGATCCCACGTTGATATCTTATCTGGTGGCGCTGTCAGACATCCGTGGACTCAGACCAGCTATCCCTGCCTACAACACAACAACTAACTCTTGACTGCTAATCCTTGATTGCGCTGATGTCAACGCACTAGCATACATGCTAAGCTCAGCTGGTGAGAACGGGAGAATCTGTGCCAGCGCGCAGCAGCACACTAGGCTTCAGTATAGAACCGAGGTACTGGCAACTACCTCGCCTGCAGCCAGGAAGTCCGTCAATCGTCCACCTCTCCCAAGCATGGATCGTGAAAGCTAACGAGTTTCCCACATGTCGAAGCTCTGCTGACCAATGCGTGATGAGAACGGCCCTCCAAAGGAGAAATCCATGCTCGGCTGAGGAAGCTCGGCAGTTCACTATCTCGATGCTAGTCGTTTAACAACTCCAAGACTCCTTCTCTCCTTCGTCTTCGGTGACTTTCAGAACTTCTCCCCCTCCTCACCACAACAAACGTCCGGAATGTTGCCGCCAGGACCACCAACAGACGCCCGCACGTCTGTGCCGCCCCCCGAGCGCCGCCTTCCTCGCGAGACCTGGCAGCTTGGCGAATTTGTCCTACCCCCACTCCCCGATTCGAGAGTGTACGATGAGAGCCGTATTCATTGGGCTGCGCGATACGCCAGCATTGAATGGTCCGAGAAGACCGCTGCTGGAGAGAGCATCGACCCCACCTGCTTCAACCTTGCCATACTGGACAAGGTGATCGAGCAGTACGTCATCAAGTCGTTTGCTTACTAAAATGTAGTCTCAACTACGATCGTGACCAGCGAGTCTACGGTTCACGCCCCACGTTCGCATCGTTTTTCGACTGGTCCACATGGTCTAACAATGTTATACGGTGCTGGTACTGGACAGTGAGTCACTCCTTGGCGTAAAAACCACCACCGCGAACTGTGACTAACCGCAGGCGTACCGCCAGCTCCCCAACCACTCGAACATTCCTTCGTTCGACGAGACGTACTTTGCCCTTCGCCCAGCCGTGACTACCCTGTTCAGAAGAGTAACAGACGCACGCATGGCACCCGCAGGGGATCCTCCGCGCTACGATCGAGCCCTGCTTGGGCGCTTCGACCCGAACTGTCGCCCTGCTCCTCCTGTTGTTCGGTACGTCCAACGTTTGAGGTTTCGCGACAGTGAGGAGCCATCGGAGGAGCAGATACAGAGGTTGGAGGAGGCATCGAGCGCTAGACGAGGGAGGCGAAGGTTCAACGTCGTGCGCACTGTGGAGCTACCTCCCCTCGATGTTGACATGAGCGTCCACGAGCTCGGCAATGATAATGTGGCCCCCAACACTTGACTCACGCTCGGAGAACGCTTCGGAATCCAACCCCAAATAGTAGTCCCCATAGCAATACAGTGTATCCTCAGTCAATATGACACTCTCTCCGTGATCTCGAACAGGGGGTGGTGTGTCTGTAGCATTGAGACCGCCGGTCAGTTTGCAACAAGCATGGAGGCCAGCCACTGAGTTACAGGGGGGAACGAGAAGCCATTCAGTTCCCGGGCGTATGTTGCGTATAATCCGAACAGGTCTGCGGTCACTGGCGGCTCACAGAGCTCTGTTTACTCTTCCACTGAAGGGTGGGAACTGTAGGCTGACTTGAGAGGGAACAAAGGCGAAGCATCTTCAAGCAGATGTCTACCGAGGTAGTGACCGTCCTAACCCCCCCGTTGCGCAGACCCTCTCTCCACAACATTCGCTCATACACCACCCCACAGTGACCCATCGTCGTCGGCGATCTTTCCAGAAATGCTGTCCACATCCATCCGCGAACCGGAAATCACGGCCCCCCACCATCCCGCCTCCCGAACGTCGCCTACCCCACCAACGCTGGGCACGCGGGCTCTTCCTCCTTCCACCGTTCCCGGATACTGCCGCCTTCGTCGACACCCGCCTCCACTGGGCAGCCCGCTCAGCAAGCTTCGAGTGGGCCGAACGCATGGCTTCGGAAGGTCAAATTGACAACGCCTGTTTCCTCTTGGCTGCTCTGGACAAGATCATTGAGCAGTACGCCATAACAAAGTTGGCTCAGTCGCTGACGTTGCATTGTCTACGATCGTGATCAAAGGCTGCACGGTCTGCGCCCCACCCTTCCTACCTATTATGGCTGGCTAGTCTGGTCCACCAACTCGATACGTTACTGGTATTGGGTTGTAAGTCACCCAAGGCGGTTGCCCGCCTCCATGTGATGCTGATAGCTGGCCTTTCGCCAACTGCCCAACCAGGTCGACCTTCCCTCCCTGCAGGAGACACTTGCCGCACTCCGGCCAGCCGTCAATCTCCTTTTCCTTCGGGTCACAGACGCAGACGGAGCACCTGCTGGCTGTCCGCCGAGATACGATCGTGATCTGCTGGTTCGGTTCGATCCGAACAATCTGCCTGTCCCGCCCGTTGTGCGTTACGTTTAGCCACTGAGGCTTCGTGATGGAAAGGGGCCCTCGACGGATCCGAATCCCAGTCTGGAGGAAGGATCTGAGGCGAGGAGGCGAACAGGCCGTAACTTCAATGTTGCGAAGACAGTGATGCTTCCACCACTCGACGTACCGGGCATGAGCGTGCAGGACGATTCAAGACCTCAAAGCGGTTCCTCGGTGTCAGCTCTGTCTCCAGCGGCGGATAAGAAGACACATGACGGTGCCTCCCAACACGCAGATTCAGTCGGCTGAACCCCTTCCCGAAAGGAAGCGACACTTGACAGACGACGACGTTGATTCCGAGCCGCCGCAGACAAGTTAAAACCTCGGATGAAACGCGCATGCCGGTATCGAGAAGCGTTCGAAGCTTTCGATGCGACACAACGACGCTGTTCCGCAACCCTGTATTGCGGGGCCACAGCCTGCGTCCATCGCGGGGCCCAGACCGCTCTGCCGTCATCTGTCCCGGAGACGGCGATGAAATCAGCGTTTCCGCGATACTTTGACGTTTGACTCGTCGAGAAACATGAGCCGTCACTCCCGCACAACATGTCTCGTCATGATTCGTTTCACGTTTCGCGTTTCATTGCTGGCAGACTCTCCGCATCTCCACATCCGCGTGTTTTCGTTCGAAACTGTTGTCAGGACACTCATGGACGCCACTGACGCGAAAGAAGCGCCGCTGACGTCAATTGGAACTTGTGTTGTTACAACAGATGCATGATGCTCTACGAGTGACGGGACGGCTACACCCAATACGGCGCGAAGAACGCGCCGAGGGCGTCCGAGTGACGTTTGGCGATGTTGAAGTACGGGCTGATGGTCCTCCAGCAGATCATGATTGGCATGAAGACCCGTCGTATTGGCTCGAACCAGCCTGCAATAACCTCAGCGGCGCGGTGCATCCACTCCTTTGTCGAGCAGACGTACGCCGCAAAGTCCCTAGGCACCTCTCCCTCCAGTTGTGCGATGAGGTCCGGTGTCGGGTTCGCCGTGAGGCTGACGAGGCGCGCGACGGCAGCAGCACGCTCGCGAATGGAGCTGTGCATACGCACCCGCCTCACGCGGTCGTAGTAGTACTCTACCAGCTCTCTTGTGCGCTCGTCGTGAGTTGAGACGTCGAGGTATGTGCCGTAGAAGATGGACCATTCGTACTCCCATACCAGGCTACGAGGGGGATGGTCGCTCATGCTCACGAGGCAGGCGAGGGCGCGCGCTTTGGCACGATAGGACGAGGCGGGGGAGAGCGCGCGCAGTTTGGCGTATTGTCGCTCGACTGCTTGAGGGTCATCGTTCGTTATCCAGTTCTGGAGGTCGAGGTGGGAGAGACCGAGGCGATCGAGCTCAGATTCGATGTCAACGTGCGTCGTCGCAGTCGCTATTGGTTTCGAATGCCGCGACCGTCGGCTGGGATGCTTCAATTTATGCTGCGCAGCGAAGCGAGCGCCCCCATTCTTCTCGTAGGACGTGCTTGGCAATAAAGTGGATATTGCCAGGTCGTTATCCAGCGGTGCTGCCAAGACACCCAGCGGGGCCGTGACAACGAGGAAAGCGAAGAGCAACAGGAAGACCAGCTTCATGGTTGCGTCTCAGGGATGAAGGATGGAGTAGTTGAGAGAGCAGACATGCTCCACACGAGCCTGTATCCCATGATGGGCGGCGTCGTATCGGTCGCCGAGTTAGAGTTGGACGGGCCTGACGTTGGAGTGGAGAGAGCCTGGATGGTAACTGACCCCGGACATGTCCGGATGTGGTGAGCAGGTTTCCCACGGGTGAACTGATAAGCCAAGACACCGAGATGCGGGATCAATTCGGTCCGGAGAGGTTTGGATACAGATCTCGACTCTTCCTCCTTTGCGGTCGCTCTCTTCACCTTCGACGTGCGGCAGCTGGCACTCGAATCCATCGATGCGTACGACAAATCCAGACTCTCAATACAGTCCCCAGAATGAAGTCTCGGATTCGGATTGCCCGATAATCCTTGATCACCTTCATCCTGGCGCTCGCTGATCAGGAGTTCGACGATCACGACACTCACCCTACAGATCTTGGATCCGCGACTGGAAACAGCCTGGTGGGCTGGGTCAGTGCCTTCGGAGGTGAAGCGCACAATGGGGTCTGCGATACAGATTCGCGCATGATGCGCTGGCGTCTTCTAGTGATGGCGTTTCAGTTTCACACTGGGACTAGAGCACTAGTCTCCAGCACGCTCCCTCCCCTCTTCATCAACGCTCATTCACGCTTCACTTCTGACCATGTTCTCTACCGCTTATTCTTTCTACTCCACATTTACCATGACGCTCCCCGTCGAGCAACTGGCGGTACGGCCGTATGAGCGTAAGCTTAGTAATGCTTGGTGGCAGCTGACCACAGTCCACACGCCAACAGGCAGCTCGGCAACGTATCCCTCCACGCCGCAGTCGGCGTCAACTCTGCGCGCAACCTCGCCCTCAACCCCGCCCTCGCCGTCTCCTTCACCTTCGAACTTCCCGCTCCCTCCTCACGGCCAACCTCCCCCCGGCGCCGGCGCGCAAGCGACGCGCTCCTCATTCCTCCTACACCTCAAGCGCAACAGCGCCGCCGATCTCCTCGACTCCGTCGAGTGGGTGACGGATACGTTCTCCTCGCTCCGCACACAGCTGCGGGACCGAGACGCCGAACTCGCTCTTACCCGGCACTACGTCGCATACCTCGAGCGCGTAGTTGAGGAGCGCGATGGGAGGATTCGGGCCCTGGAGCAGCAGGCGAGGAGGGACGCAAGGACGATTCAGAAGCATCGAGAGGGACTGGGTATTGCGTGGAGCGCGATGATGCCCCGTGAGGCGCAGAGGGGGTTCCAGCCTGGTGGCCGCGGAAAGGGCAGTGATGGAGGGGACGGAGGTAACGGAGGGCAGAGAAGGCTGAAGGCGCAGAGGAGCTGGAACGGTCTGCTGGCGCGACACCGGGAGGCTGGGAATGTGGGACAGGCGCTGTAAACCCTGGACATGTATCTGTGCATGATAGAAGCTGACGCTGAAACGATGCGCATGCGATCGACTGACTGTGCACAGAGGTTGACTTGTCACTTTGCCTGTGCCCTCGGCACAGACCATTCATCCCTGTTGCCTTACTACTACCTTCTACCTACTGAACGTTGATCTCCAGCTCGTGGTCGACGTTGACGTCAACGGTGAGAGTGAGCGTGCCGGCCTCGGCGGAGTAGTCAGCAGGCGTGGCCGCGGGCTGGTTGCCGAGACCGTTACCGTTGTTGCCCTTGCCATTTCCGTTGCCATTGCCGTTGCCATTGCCGCGGCCGTTGCCATTGCCGTTGCCGTTGCCATTGCCGTTGCCGTTGCCGTGACCGTTGCCATTTCCGTTGCCATTGCCATTGCCATTACCGTTACCGTTACCGTTACCGTGGCCGTTTCCATTGCCATTGCCGTTACCGTGGCCGTTTCCATTGCCGTGGCCGTTGTTGTTACCAGGGCCCTCCTTCTGACCAGCAACAACGATAGCAGTGATGCGGACGGGGTGACCGCAGCTTCCCGAGATCTTAAGCTTGCGACCGTCGTACTCAAACTTGAGGTCCGAGACGTCCTTGGGCTCGAGCGACACGCCGTCGTCGACGTACAGCTCACCGGAAGCCTTACCCTGGGCATCGGGGAAGATGCGAATCTCGAAGGGCAGCTTGGCGTTCTGCGTCGTGGTCATCGCGTCGCCCTTGCGCAGCGGCAGGATGGAGCCGGCACGGACGTAAAGCGGGATGGTGTTGTAGGTCACGTTGTCGAGGTGCTTCCACCCATTGCCCTGCACACTCTCGTACGTGAAATAGTCGTAGAACGTCTCGCCGGGCGCGAGCCAGATGTCGCTCTGCGTCGCATTCTCGACCAGCACGGGGGCAACGAGCAGCGAGGGTCCGTAGTAGAACTGGCTCTCCATCTTGACCGTGTCAGGGCTGGGGTGCAGCCACGACGTGGGCCACATGACGGGCGTGCCGTCGCTGCTGTGCTTGTGCAGGGCCGTGTACGTGTAGTCGAGCAGTGCGAGGCGGGTCTTGCCCGCATGCCGCGCGGCCTCGGCAGTGATGGGCCAGCGGTAGAACTCCTGCGAGTTGCTCCCGATGTCGACGTGGTTGCGGTAGAACGTGTTGAAAGCGCCGAGCCACGCCCAACGAGCACAGAGCGTCTCGGTCGTGTTGTACCCAAATCCGCACACGTCGGCGCCCACGACGCCCACGCCGGAGATGGACGACATGGACAGCATGTTCGGGATGACCTGGCGGTACTGCTCCCACGAGGCGCGGTTGTCGCCCATCCAGATCGCGGAGGGGGTGCCGCTGAACGAGGCGCGGGCGACCGTGAAGGGGCGCACGCCGGGAGTGCGGTGCAGGAGCGAGTTGCGGGTAGCGATGGCGTGGCGCGAGCCGTACAGGTTGTGCTCCTCGTACATGCGCCTGCCGTTACCGAGCACCAGGTCCGTGCGAGCAGTGTAGTCGGAGATGTTGCGGATGTAAGGGTCCGCGCCGGTAGCAGGCTTGCGGAGGCGGCGGTTGTCGATGCGGTACGGGGGGTAAAGCCACTGCGAGTCGAGCCCGGGTGACATGTAGTCCGCCTCAGAAGTCGGGTAGTGGCCCGAGGTGTTGTCGTTCTGGCGCCGCTGGAGCTCGAGGTCCACGTCGAACGAGCGCTGCTGCTGAGTCTGCTCGGCCGGCTGGCCCCAGGGGTCGGAGATGTTCTTGCCCTCCTGGAAGGCGGGGAACTCGGGTAAAGTACGCGGGATAATACGGGGGCGAGAACGGCGAGGCGGGGCTCCGAACAGGCGCGCGACGCGGTAGATGTTGGCCTGGCGTCAGTGATTGAAATTGGTGGCGGAAAATAAAAAATAATAAAATCGCCACACAACCACCCAAACATCTTCTTACGAGTTTTCTACTCCAGAACTCGTCTTTCCTCTCGTTTTTCGTGCTCTGCGAGCGCACTAACCTCCAAATATGGCAGAAATGTGGCGACCTCGTTCATGTCTAACCAGATGCCGTCGACGTTGACGCCGTTCTCTTTGGAGAAGAAACGGTCGAATTCCGAGTTCCACCAAGCCTGGGCGTTCTCCGCAGTGAAATCGGGGAAGACTGTGGGCCCAGGCCAGACGACAGACTGATAGATGTTGCCGTCGGGATACTTCATGAAGACGTTCTGCTTCAAGCCGCTCTGGAAGGTCTCGTAGTTGGCCGCGCTTTCCTTCGCCGAGCCACTGTACAAGGCCGGGTCGACCATCACGATGAAGTTCTGGTCGTTCTTGTGAAGCTTGTCGACGACGTAGCGGACCTTGTCGAGAGCGAAACGGGGCGGGTCGAGCGTCATGATCCACCTGTTGTACATGTAGTCAATGTCCATCCACTGCGTCTGCATGGGGATGCCCGCAGCCGAGTAGTTGGAGATGACCTCTGCGACCTCGAAGATGTCCTTGTAGCCGTAGCGGCACGAGTGGAATCCAAGCGACCAGTAGGGGACCATCGGGCTCGGCTTCCAGATCTGCGACGCTTGCTTAGCGACTTCTCCAGGAGTGGGGCCGTTGAGGAACATGAGGTCCACGATGCCGCCAATCACGTTGTACTCGATCCATTTGCCCTTCTCGGGGAACTTAACGTCCATACCGTTCGAGTTGAGGAAGAACGTACCCGAGGCAGAGGGCTTGTCGCCGACTTTCTGGTTGAAGTAGATCGGGTGGCTGCCGTAGAGGTTGGTGTGGGTCGGGAGGCCGGCGGCGTCGCGGTTCCACAGAGTACGGGTGTAGCCGTCCTCCCAAATTGGCAGGGTCAGGTTATCGTTGTGCTGGGACAGGCCCTGGAGGTTTGATCCATCGGCAAGCTTGGACTTGACACGGAGGTATTGCTCCTCAAAGATCAGAGGCTGGCCGGTCGTGTCGAACAGCACATCGCCGTCAGACTTGCGCGTGATCTTGAACGAGAACGGGTCCTCGACGTAGTCGAACTGGAGGTTCGACTCCTTCTGGCCGGAGCCGAGCTTGGGCCAACCTTGCTGAACGACATCGTCGGGGACAGTGTGGGCCTTGCCATCGGCGTCGGCGATGTGGACGCGGAGACGGTCGGCCGTCTCGTGGCGGACAGTGAGCTTCAGCTTCTCGTAGTCGGGTCCGTAGGCGTTGCACTGGCCCTTGAGGGTCAGCTCGCCGTCAAGGCCGACATCGCTCTGGGTGACCTTGAGGACGTAGCCCTGGCAGGCATCGACGTTGCCGGTGTGCTGGACTGGGGAGGGTATGATCTTGACCTGCGCAGCCACGCAGGCTAGGAAGGGGAGGAGTGACCACATAGTGCGGGGTCGTGGGGAGGGGCACCAAGAGGCTTCGAATGTTTATATCGGCACCGTTCGTCGCGTTTGTTGCTCGGCCTCGGCGAGTACTACGCGGCACACGAGTCGGAGACGCGACCAGGCACGTAACGTAATGCTCCAGTGGGCAATGCTCGGAAGCGTGAAGTCTAAGCATCGTGTGCGACGGATACGGCGTGTGAGCCGACGCGCCGGCGAAGGGAGAGGACGCGTGGTGCTCGAGGTGAGCGGGCATGGATTGCTTGCGATCGGGCACCATGCGTTTGAGAGCGCTAGCTCCCGTTAATTATCGCTCGGCTTTCTCCGTTGCGTTCCCTCCCTGGGGTTTGGTGCAAGCAACAAGCTCGCGCGCAAAGTGAAAAGACGCTAGGATGAGCTATGACGCTGTTCAGGAACAATCAGTAGGCAATGCCCTGGCTGGGGCCCTTCCGTAGCCACCCGCGGATCACGTGAACCCTGGCTTAATCGATGGAATCCTGGGAAACACGCCGGAAGAGAACATGCCTCCTTCGCCGAGCCGAGCGCAGCACCGAGCGAGCTCGAGAGGGGTTGTCTTACTCTGTCGGTCGTCAAGGGCATCATCGATGAAGGGTTATGCTTGATGCGGATATCTGGAGGACAGATCAATCGCGCAAAGCGGTGCAAGGTCATGCCGAACATTGGATGGACGGTGCCGAACACGGACGGATGTTGCGTATTCCCAGTGGGTGGGGTAGTCATTTCGGCGAGCGTACCGTATACATCTATCGCGTCGCGTCGCGGATCCCGCGCAACACTCAACAGAGATATTTGTGCTGCGGATGGCTCGTGTGCTCCCACATATCGCGGCTAGTGTTGCCCGCTGACTGACGTGAGCGATGCCCACATTCTCAACTGGCGGTCGACCAAAGAGAGACGGACCCCAACGCAGAGTTCACTGCAGAAGGCTGCGCCGTGCTTCTTGTTCACGAGAGGTAGAAAGTCAAGGCGCGGACCAGAATAGGCAAAGCGAGAGGGTCCAGCAGGGTTTGAGTGAATTGGTTGATGGGGTTGGTCGTGGTCGAGGATCGGATCCTCGGACCGTCGTACCGTTTGGCTCCTCACCTCCACCCCGTCTCTTAATTTCCCACGGGCGACTACGCCGGATATTCACGCTCACAACCATCGCGTCAACCGACGTCAACAGTTCACCACTCTTGCCACTCTGCCTGCCCAACACATGAACCGACATCCGCTTTCATGGCACCTTGATAACGGCTAATACTGACGCCAGGAAGGGGATGAGAAATCCTCATCGCAGGCTACGCAGGGCAACCCAGGCTATTCTGACATCATGGAGCCGCCATTCGCTGTCAACGTAACTCCTGCTCTGAGTCGTTCCCTGTCACGATGTTGCATTGCGGATCTACTTTAAACAGCGCTTCGGCCGGTTGCTGATACAGAGACGCATCGTCTTCTGGCCAAAGACAATGTCTCGGTACGACGAGCTCCAATAATTCGGCCTCCAAGGTTTCCACCAGAGGCCACCCTCCTGCTCGCCCCAGCTAACGCGTTCGAGGAACATGCGGACGAACGGTAGGATCTCCTCGCGGGATGGCGCAGCATAATGGTCGTCCGAGAACTTGGACGACCACGACACGTACGCGTTGCCGACGCGGAAAGATTGGAAGCTCGGGTCAACACGCGCGAGTCCATTGCGCCGCAGATCGTTGAAGAGCTCGCGGACGTCGCTCTCCGACAGCTGATGATTCCAGCGATCATCCTCCCAACGCTCGCTCGCGAGGCCCTTGGGCGGCTTGCGCTTGACTAGTTTGGCCCCAGTTCCGCACGCCTTGATCTCCTCGTCGAGTTCCGTGACCATGTACGAGGGTGGTTCGTCGCTGAGTCGCAAGAGCGACGCGATCGCGCGCGCCTTCTCCTCACTCGTGGCAGCCACTGAAATGTTCTGCAGCTTACCCAGGTACTCGTCCATTCGGCCGTGCTCGCGCGGATCGTCACTGGCATACGGCATCAGGTCGAGGTCATTCAGCTGCAGGCGCTGTACCTCGGCTCCGAGATCAACGACCTTCATAACCCGCTGGCAACCGCAGATCGCCGTGTACGGTGGAGGTCTCTCAATGGGTGGTGGTTTCGTGTTGCCGAAGAGAGTCTCCCAGATGTGTCTCAGAAGGCCAAAGGTACGTCGCCTGCGTCTGGACCGGGAGCCGTACGTCGGTACGCCCCCAATCTGACCAAGGTAATCGAAGTAGTTCTGCGGGGTTTCGTTCGGCGCGAATTGAAAGTCCTCGAAAGGCATGCCGGTGCCGTTGATTTGCGCCATTCTCTCTTGCTCCATCGGGTCAATCTCCACGCCTTCCAAGTCGTCATCTGAATCGGCGTCCACAATTAAGTGTCGGGGCTGGATTGCTTGATCTACGCGATCGGGAACAGGTCGGAGCGCGATGCGGATGTTGCCACGTGTGAGGGTGAGCGTTCCAGCCGGAGCTACAGCATTGGCTTCGCGGTGATGTCCGAGGACATTGACCCAATTACCGATGACGAGCTGGGTGGCCTCAATAGGCAATCTCCGGTCAGCCATGATGACGAACTCGATGCTGCCTCCTGGTCGCCGCCAGCGATTTTCGTACTGCCCCTGTTCGAGGTAGTTGATGTGGCTGTCTGGAGTTTGCGCGAGCCACTCCTCAAGGTCATCAACCTCCTCCGAAGGCAGTTCCCCCTCTTCCCGCTCCCAGATGGCAGTCTCCTCCTGGTCATTCTCAGGCGCTACGAACACCGTCCGCCTTGGGTCGCTCTCATCGGCTCCAGCGGAGCAGATACGAGAAGGAGAAGGTAGCCGGAAAGTGAGGTCAATTGCTCGTTTCCGAGGCACGCTTGAGGAAACTTGTTGGATGGGCCACGCCGTTACGGAGACAACCGTGACTAACCAAGATATGGCCAGAAGTCGAGTGAGCATGAACATGCTGTCTGATTGTCGATGGGTATCGAATGATTCCAATATGCCTAAGATCAGCCGGCAGTGCGATGTCGAGTCACTCACCTGGTATAAGTCGGATAGACGGGCTTGTCCTGTCATGAACACAAGGCTATCCCCTCCGCGTCTTATATCCGCCAGGCGAAGACCACTCTCCCGCACAGCAGCTCCGTAATTAGGCATCCAACCGGGGGGACGTCTCCATGGCTATTACCCTCGCACGCTAGAGGCCTACGCCGCCGCAATCACATCCAGGCGGACGGAGATCCGATGACAAGCGAGCACGACTCCTCTGACACAAACTATCCGGCTGGGGCGATTGCAAGACTCGGTTCTCGTTGGGCCACTCGTTTACGAAGATATCGGCACTGCTTTGATAAGCCGCCAGGTACGGCAATGTCAGTCACTCGCACCCTACCGTTGGCACATGTGTTGGTAGCACCCATCCCGCCAGCGACAAGTGCACCATGTGCTGCGGTAACGTGATCCAGGAGTCGCTGCATACATGGTCCTTGCGATTTCCTCGCGCACCAAGCGATGGCCGAGTTGATGCCGCACTACTCACTGCATGTCGACGAGCTATAGTTACGAACGAAACGATATCCGAAATCCATCATACGGTCTGGATGACAGCAGCGATGTCTCCATTTGCCGTCCTCCGTCCAATGTGATTCACCTGGACTAGGCTCGACGCCCTCGAGTTTCTCCTGCTTCAGTCTCCGGCGCCAGTCCCGCCGGTGCCGGGCGAGGTGGTTCTGCTCCCAGTAGAACAGCATCACTGTGTGCCTGACCCGGCCCTCTAGCCAGGTACGCCGTTTGAGCCTACACTCCTCCGTCTCCTCCGTTCCTAGCGGAAAGTGCAGCGGCCCAGGGATCGAGACGGCCCTGTCTCCGCGCTCCCCAAACGTCCAGCACAGACCACGCTCCGGCATGTGGATGTGAACGTAGGACCCATAGTCGTTGTTCAGGCTGCAGTGATTGCAGGATCGGCCCGTCCATATCGGCGCCCCGTCCAACCGAGGTGAGAGTTGTGGAGGGTCTCTTGGGGCGGGCGGTCGTTGACCCAGCACCGGAAGCGAAGGCTGGAGAGGACGGCGCTCATTAAAGTCGCCCAGAGCACGGCGGATGGTGTCAATGACTGCGATCGCGAGCTGGTTCTGGCGCCGTCTTACATCCAGCGGCACCGTGTCGGGCTGGTCGGGCGTTGCCCTGGCGGCCATCCTCGAGCTGTCCTCCGAGTAGGCGAGCCATGGTCGGTCGGTAGACGGGCCGAAAGTGAAGCAGTCCCCGAACTCGACGTTGTGGACATGGCAGAATGACTTCAGAGGGTACCGCTCGTGCCATGAACATAACTCGCATTCGACCGGCGCCCCGGTGTACCTCGCAGTGGACAGCCGGGGGATGTTATCGGAGTCGCCAAGGTCGATCTGTCCTGGTCGGCGCGACATCTTGAGTATCGATCAACGACGCAGGGACGCTTGCGAGGTCCAGAAACGCAGTTGGGCGGGATGGAGAGGATGAGAAGACTCTGTGTCATCGCTGATTCTACACCGGCAGCTTGTTGCTCCGCGAAGGAGGCTGCATTCTGCACCTGGCGGATAGCCTGTTTGTATCACGATATGACAGTGCGGACGACGGATTGCATGTCATGTCATGCTAAAGCAACACATGCGATATCGTTGTGCGTGAAACGACTGCCCCTCCCATCCTACACCCTATCCCCAGCATCCCGTCGAAGCTAGCAGTATTTCGTCATCCGGTGGATGAGATAACACGAGCCTCGTGTATACCAGGTACCGACTCTCGTAACGAGCACTGGGCCCGCTTGCCGGCTTGCTTTGCTGGTCACTGATGTTGCAGCTCCCATCGCGGACCACAACACTGACTGTACCATGGTGGAGGTCGGTCCGAACCTGACACCGAGTACGCGCGGGCAGACTCCGCAAAACGTTGTCGGAGTACTGCATAGCACTTGTGAACCACCCATCATGGATATCGACCTATTCAGCCCCATACACAACGACGACACCACGGTAGTGCAAGCAGGAAACGCCCAAAGCGCCAATGCAGAAGACGACTCGTCAGTATCCCCAGAATCGGCTGGCCCTTCAGTGACCTGCGAGCTGTGCCAGCTACATCGCATCTTCGCGGGCAAGGCTTGGATACATGTGCACATGAAGCAACGGCGCGACTGCTTTACCATTCTGCTCGACGACGATGGAACCGCCTACTACGGCAGGATCCTGGATCAAGCGACAATGCAGCAGCACCAGGTGGAACCCGAGAGCCGTCCTCGAAGGGCAGCCACGGACACCCGCCATCTCCAAATGTTCAGGCGGATCATCGCAGCCATCCGTGGGCTCGATTCCAGGCTGTCTCTGCTATCTCGCTTCCCGGAGGACATCGACTCACCTCCGCCGTTGCTGGAGTAGACTCTTGAAGCCACCGACCCTATCCCCATTACCACGCTCCTGCCGCAACCTCTTCGGGGCCAGCTCCGACGGTTCGCGGAGTCGCCTGGATCAGCTCCCTCCAGTCCCCACGCATCGTTGTCTCTTGGCATCCCTGCGCCACCGCCGAAGCCATCTGAGGCTGAGGAGACGTCACGCCGACCTGAGTCGGGGTCAGAGGTCCCAGCTCCGCGGTCCGAGCGCCAGGCACGAGGCGACAAGGCGTTGATCTGGACCGGCCGAACGTGCTCGAAGTGCATCCGGGACGAGAGACAACAGCAGTTCAGGTCCTTCGTACACATCCACAGTCCGGGGCTTCTTATCTGCACGTCCTGCGAGCTGAAGTCGCCCTTCAAACGCGTGTGCCGCGGCTGCCAGGGCTCGCCCGTTCACGGTCCTCACCCCGACTGTCCCGAGGGTTCGATTTGTGGGGCGCGGCACCCGACGCTCCGCGAGGGCGCGAGCTATCCTGGTCAACACTCCTACCGCCCGCCGCGCAACCATCTTTCCATCCGGGACAGTGAGCGGTTGATGCTGCTGAGGGTTAGACTCATAAGTGCAATCAGACGGGCAATCTACGATCATTATCTTGCGCAGCGCGCGCACGGGGAGGAGCGGAGGGCTCGAGCCCTGTCTGCGGAATGAAACCTCTGCCACCTTGAGAATACCATGTTGAAACTGCACGTTGGCTCACGCTGGTTAATGTGCACTCAGGCGTTGGGCTCCAGCGGAGGCTGGTCCGAAACGACCGGACCCACCAAGCGGCTGCCTCTTTCGGGTCAGGGCTGAGGAGTCACCTCCACGTCTCGGCAAGTGTGCACAATAACAATGAATTGACCTCCCTCAAGTCACCGAGATAATTGGTGCCCCGACGTCTTCGTCTTATCTATACAGAGAGACATGCTCTGTTCCCAAAGCTGTGCAGATATGCAATGAGGCCACCCAAGGAAATCATTTCTGAGTGCCGCAACTGCTGCAGGACAGGGCAAGCCTAGCGCGGCAGGCAGAACTGCGGTGCTCTCGGGCACCCTCCTCGCTGGGGCCCTGGCAATTGTTCGCATATGTTAGCCTACCGTTTGTGATGGGACAACGATGAATATCTGCTCCAATGCATCCTCGATGTGAATGGAACGACCAGGAAAGTGTGGTAGGCATCGTGCTTGCATTGCCATCATATCTCGGCGATCTAAAACTCATCAATAGTGCCCTGTAGGGCGCTCATCGGGGTCCCTGGCAAGACGGAAGGTCAGTGCATGATTGAGTTTGACTCAGTTCGTGAATGCCTTGCTAAAGACGCGTGCGTCAGACCCTGGAGCGCGGAAGCCAGCTCCGGGCGATATCCTTGCTTTGGGACATTGTCCGAGGACCGGCCGCATAGTTTCGCTCATTGGTGCATGAGACCCAAAACCCCCAGTCCGCTGAAAAGACCCAGCCACGGCGTTCCGTAGGTCCCGGCACAAGCCACCGATCTTTCCAGCTTGCTTATCCTTATCAGAACAATGGAGGTAATTCGGGATATTCGGAGAAAGCGTTCGTGCAAGGGTTCTCAACTTGAACTCTCACCAACTTCCCCCCCCCCCCTTTCAGCATCCCATGCCCCAGTTCGGACCCACAGCTTCCCGCCACATAAGAGAAGGGGGGTTAGAGTATGAGCGGGGATAACAGTCACGGCCGACAGTGCCAAAATTCGAGGCGGAGAGTATCGGTGCGCAAGCCACTGCGCTCGTGCCTGCTCTCGAACGAGTCCCCGCTCAGGCTCAGACAATGACCACGACACGAAACAGCCTGACCCTTTCAGAGACAGCCCACTCGGAATCGCTGTGGCTGTACATCAGCTATGGTCCATGGGTTAAGCGGTGGCCCTCTCTGCAGTAGCGTCCACAGGCTGTGTTCAACGGGGAGGAGGAGTATAGACTTCACAAACTGTGACAGATCTAGTATTAGGACGTCCAAGGGAAGAGCTGAGGAGTGATGGGCAAACCTCGGGCTTGAGGTGCATTACATCCCAGAAACGATGAGCTGTACAGTAGCATGGAGCCGACGTCGCGAAGCGTCTCCCGTGCGGCTTAGGTGCGACAGCCTTAGTCTTGTCGCTCTTTTCGCCCTGCCACCATGGGTCCAGTTCACCTGGTACCGCCCCACACTGACAGATGACGGGTGTCTTCTCCCATCTTTTGATTTTCAACGATGAACTCATTCCACGATACCCGAAGCCAGGCAAAGCAATGGATCACCCTATTCCGTTGACCGACCTCGGTGTCCGGCCAGATGGTTTCGACGCCCCGCAATCTGTCCAGCAAGATGGCCAGTCCCGAAGTCCGCAGGCTCAGCACGACTCCGAAGCCTTGTCTCTCCTGGCAGCCAATATCTCTACTCAAAAGGGACTACTTTGGCCGTAACACCCAATCACGCAGACACCAATCCGCAACGAGACTGTTCTCAACCGTCTTCCTCACAGGCAGACACTCATCAGCAAGGGGTTGTGTCCGATACGATGGAAGCGGGAGACAGTGGCATTCACAATCAGTGTAGCGCTCCGGACGTTCGCGTTGCGCTTCAACCTCCTAGCGACCTGTCAGCCAGGTGTCCAGATATCCAGCCACAGGAGGGTGCCCGAGCTATCCACGTCGCTCATGGCAGCAACATCGTATCTGCTGGGCCGCCTATTGAGCAAGATGCCACCCCAAAGTCTGATCAAATCGACTGCGACAAGCTTTTCCAGCAATTCCGGATGACCGACGAAATCCGCGCTCTGCAGCCCTGGATTACAGCCCTTTGGCGTGAGGGCGTTGCTGTAACAGAGTGCCATAGGTTCGGACGATTTGATGACATAGCGGACTCGTTGGCCAGGGACTATGGACAGGCGTCAGGAGCCACCCAAGATCGACGCCAAGTGCTCAGTGATTTCTTCGCAGCTCTTGAAGATGTAAACTACTGCGCACTTCAAGTCCAGCGTACGAGTGGGCACTTATCCATCTGGGCGCGCAAATGCGGAGGTGGAATGTCGGAGAAGCCGTGGAATCGGGGCAAATTGAGTGTGCTGATCACATTGTGAGTCTCAGTCAAGCTTAGAGCTCATCATCGTTTCGCAGGATCTGGGTTACATGCGCGGCCAACGCTTTCCAACACAGCATTATATGGAATGGTGTGGTCACGCCCTCCATTGCTCTGTTTGATGGAGAGCAGAAACGAAATGCGGCATTTGTTGTCGCTGACTTCGTGACCGTCGCCTCTTGTCTAGCGATGGCTGTCGCCTCCGAGTTTCTCAGCCGCGCTCAAGGGCTTACTGTGGCACTCGGCTTCGCGGTATTGGGCCTCGTGCTCTTTGCAGTAACTCGAAACCTGGCAACATTGAGTGCCGGGCAGGTGTTCTACGGCATTGGCTTCACGGGAATTCGGCTGATCGTCACGATTCTGGTGTCTGACACTATAAGTTTAAGAAATCGTTCCCTCGCCTACGCCGTTGTCTTCACCCCATGGGCTCTTACAGCCTTCTCGGTACCCGCCTTACGCAGAGATTCTCAAAGCTCAGAGATGCGTCCTGCAATTGCCGCATTTGCTGGGATAGTGCCTGTACTAGGTGGGCTGTTAGCTGGCTTTCTGCAGAAATGTCGGGAGCACATACCCAAACCGAAGCCACTCAAACTCGTAATCCGTCGGCTCGGCGGATCGAAGGCGAGCAGACGCTCATGGAGTAGACTTTTGCGTTTTGGACTGCCCTTTTCAACATTTGTTCCCCTTGTACTCTTGCTGAGTCTCTTCGTTCTTCTATGGCTCCTGCAGATGGACGTCACTCCCTGGTTTGCGGTCCTTCCGCCGGCCGTTCTGCTTTGCAGCCTGACGGCGTTCTTGCTCGGCTTGAAGAACCCCTACTTCAATAATTGGGTTCTCCGAAAAATCGAGTCCTTGATTAACTTGATTAAGAACCCACGCACCATATTCTTTGATGGCGTCCGGATCACGACTCAGCCCAGCTGGCTGAAAACGGTTGTGGTGAGAATCGCCAGCAAATCGAACTCCACCGGTTCGAATTGGCGGCAAGAGGAGAGTGTATTGCGGCCGCTTCAAGGGCGGATGATTTTAGGAACCTGTGCTCTATGTCTGCTCTGGAGACGTGAGTGTTGGAAGAGAAGCTTATGTGCTTATCGCCAGTGGCCCATGGGTGTTGGAGCACCAACTTGCACCCCTATCTTCAGGTATCATTGGGTTTGTCAAAGTCGAACGCTCGCCACATCACCTCGGCGACTACCGTTGTCGAGGTGGTGGCGATGCTTTTCGTCGGCAGCTATATCCGCCGGTTCGGACATGTGACACCTTTCATCAGGTATGCTGTTCCCTGTTACATCGTAGGAGGAATCATCATGGTCTGCGCTCCAAAGGGCGAGCCTGTCGTCGGCATTGTGCTCTTCGCTGTCGGGCAATCCATTATGGCCGTTTCACGTTCGTCATTTCAAGCTGTGAAGGAAGTAGCCGTGCTGTACTACGCCTCAGCAGATGACAGCGCCGTCATCCTTGCTTTCCTTAGTCTGGCTGAGAGGCTCGGCGGAATGGTCGGAGCTACTGTTTCCGACAAGATGTGGACCAGCGTTCTACCGAACGGCCCAAAGAGGTATCTTTCCGCTGAAGCTGTCCTGAGCGCCGAAAGAACCCATCCTCTGCTTAAGCAGCATCTCTCGTACGCTATTGGAAGTAGGGAGAGATCTGCAATTCAACAAGCATACAACGACGTTCAGCGCAATTCTCTCATCGCCAGCTGCGTTGTCATGGCTATCGGTATCGCTTGTGTGCTGGTCCTTCACGATATCAACATCCTGGTCCCTCCGCCCCGACCCCATTTCGCCCCTCTTAAAGGTCGTCGTGATCTCGGACCCAAAGTCGATCTGCCTACGCCGCCCCAGACCAGTATCCAACCTGGACTGTTCAAACTACGCAAATTGGCGGCCTCGATGCAGAAATCCTACATAGCGAATTACGAGTCGGTCCTCCAGCTCAGAGACGAGATTGCGAACTCCACGACTCCGACTCCACAATATGTGGCTGACGCCTTCAGTTCTGAAATGAGCCAATTCCAGATTGACATAAGAAGCCTTGTGATCACCCTGGAGCTACTGCAGTTCTTGGCAAGTACTCGGGAGCTGAACGAGTACCTCCCGCACATCCCGGATGCAGAGACGCCAGCTCCGGCCGAGTCCAGACACTTCTGTGTTATCCAGTAGCCTCCTAGTCACGTTTGATGATTGGAGTCTTTCGGTCCTTCGTCCGCTTCCTCAGCCATCACTCGATACCTTAGACATAGTACACTACATCGTTCATAGCTCGCAGATGAAAGAACCGCTGCCAATGGCCTGTCAGACGGCAGTTCCGTTCACCGCAGCGGCCCATTCCTCCCAGCCCTCGTACACCCTACTCCGTCTCCCCGGCCCAATCACCCCCGGATCCGCACCCCTGCACAACTCCTCCCATTCCTCCGGCCGCTTGAACCCCCGGATCCTCTCGGGACCCACAGCGACCGCAGCCATCTTGCCGCTGGCCAAATGCCACCCGATATGGCAGTGCAGAGGCCACACGCCCGGCGTGTTGAGCGGAATGCGAATGATGGCATAGCTCCACTGTCCGACCATGAGCGTGTCGCGCTTGATCGCGTTGCGCGTCTTCTTCCGCACGAAGGGGAGCGTGAAGCGGGACACGCGGCCTGGTCCGCGCGCAACAATGTAGAATGGGTGCCCGTGGAGATGGAACGGATGTCCGATCGGCGGCGGGTCGAGCACGTTCAGCACGATGTCGGCCGAGCCTCCGTCAGCCGTGAAGCTGACCGCGGCGACTTCGTTTCGTCCCCCAATGCTGAGGCCGTCCATCATCCGCCGCAACAGCGGATTGTTGATGTAGTTCTTGTACATGATGCCATTCATGCCGAAACCGATCATGGGCGTGCGTTTCGTCGGATGGACAAAAACGCCGAACAGCGCATCGAGCACCCAGCTCTGGCGCGCGTTGCCAGGAACCTCGTTGGGGACGAGCGGCTGCAGGTCCTCCTCTTCGTCTAGGTCACGGCAGAGCGCAATGTTGGGGATCTTCAAGTTCGACCACTGCTGCGTCTCTGGCTGTCTCCCCTCCATGCCCGCCGGCACGTTGCCCAGCGAGTCGGTATAGCGCAGGATACCGTGTCCGTTGACAGTGGCCAGGGGGTTGATGCAGTACGTCCCCACCCTGGCGCGCATCCAGAATGCGTCGCCTGGCGCGCCCTTGTCGGCCGTCACGACCACAGAGTATCGCTGCCCGCTGCCGACGGGGATCTCGGTGAGCTCGAGCGGCTTTACGGGCAGGTCGTCCGCCTCGATGACGCGGAGCATGTGTCCGTCCACGCTGAAGCGGATCAAACCCTGTCCGCCATGGTTTATCAGGCGGAAGCGATATCGCTTGCCCCTCTCCATGCGGATCTCGGCCGGCTCGTTGATCCCACAGGGCACGCCGCGCTGCGCTCCAGCACAGTTACACTGCCCTATCCTGTTGATGAGCGCTGCGTCTGGCTCAGCCACAAAGGGGATGCCGCGATACGGCTTGAGCATGTTCTCCTCCTCGGCGATGATGACCTCGCTCTGGTCATTCATCCAGTCGGACAGGTACACGATGCGGTCCTCGTCATAGTCGACGCCTTGTTTCAGGGGATCGTCCCGGCTGTGAATCACGATGCCGCCCACGAGCCCGTCGGCGAGCGTGTTCCCATAGTGCGAGTGGTACCAGTATGTCCCCACCTCATTGACGGTCGTCCACTCGTACGTGAACTCGCCACCCGGGGGGATCGGGCACTGCGAGATTCCAGGCACGCCGTCCATGTGGTTCGTCCCGTTTTGGCGGATGCCGTGCCAGTGGATGGCCTGCGGATGGTCGAGCCCGTTGCGCACGCGGACTCGCACCAGGTCGCCCTGGTTCGCCTCGATCAAAGGGCCGGGGAAGTGGTTGTTGATCACGGCCATACGGCGGAGGTATCCCGACGGCCAGCCGGCCGCATAGGTCAGGTTGAACTCGTATTCCCTCACTTGCGGGGGTTGGTTGATCGCCTCTTGTGTGCCGAGGGATGCGGTGAAGATTGAAGGGTTGACCTGGATTGTTTGGGTCGGGATCGGTGCCTGCGAGTAGGAAAAGAACGCGCCCCAGGCGGGGAAGGCGGGGCCCTTGAAGGGTACCGGTAGAGGCATGCTGTAGAATTGAGAGCCGGTCACCTCTGGCAATGGGGCTGTGTTCGGATGTGTGGGAGGCGCGCCACCTGTCAGTGTCGGGTAGCCCGTGGGCGCGGCGGTCGCCCGGGAAGCCCCCAGTGCTCCAAGTGATGACGCGGCGGCTCGTAGTGAGCTGGACTCAACGGAGTCGGGTAGTGAGAGCGAGGGTGAACCAGTGGCGGACGGAGCATTGACATTGCTGCTGGCTGGTGCGGGAGGAGGCGAAACAGTTCCAGACGCTGATGATGACGGGCTGTAGCTGTCGATAGAAGCGCTGATAGTCGGTGCACCAGTGCTCGCGTCGGACTGCATGAGCTGTGGAAGGGCGTTGACAACCCCGACGAAGGCGATCAGAGATAACCGCATGATCGCCGCTTCGATCGTTCCTGCCGAACCTTGAGGGAAAGAGTAAGATGGCTGTGGGAACTGATCTCGTAGCGGCCCTTATAACAGCCGCCTGTGTTCAGCACCAGCCTAGCAGGCACACACAGGAGCGTGCGAAGGTGCGCACGAAGAAGCGTGCGAGGGCAAGACACACCCAGAAGCATATGCATGCAAGGCACCCGCCGACGTGTCCTGACATTGTGAGGAATCTTGAACAGTCTTGGGTCGCAACAGAGGCAGCGGGAGGACAAGGTTCGGTTGCGGCGCGGTGCAGTTGTCGGAGGGGTTGCTGGGCTCCGACAGAGTTGCCGGCGTCAGGGATCTTCCGTCGCACGTCGCGCTTCGGTCTTCAGGGGAAGGATTGGTTCCCTTCAGCGCATGTGACATCGAACAGCAGGGCGGGCAAGATCATCCTGGAAAAGAAACCAGATGAAGGATCAGAGAGTCCAGAGGGAAGCTTGGCCGAAAGGATGCGGGTGACTTGCGACAAGTTCCCCTAACGTCACGGGTCTCACTGTAGGGACGCTCACGTGAGCAGTGCTGTGAGTAGATCCAACATAGTGGTGCACTAAACATTAATCAAGGTCGCCAATGAATGTCGCGCCCATTGCCTAGGTTGACTGGCGCAGCAGTGAGTCTTCGAGCCGACCGTTTGCGAGGACAAGGCCACTGCTAACGCCTCGATCGCGCGGGCCCGCAAAGCGTAGTCGATAGGACCTATCACTCTCAAATGCTGACGGTGAGCCACTTGGGAATGATTGGGTTGTATGTAAGCGAGCGCGCAGTAGGGGGTGATGGTGGCGAGGAACGAATAACGCGAGGGTACGCTGTGAAGGTGCTTTGGGGTTCATGCTGGTGCTGAGGAAAACGGAATAGCAGGAGAGGAGGTTGGGCAATCGGCAGCGTAGCCTTGATAGCTCGTTTCCAGTTAAGTGATGTGCAAGCGTGTTAAACTGCGACCTCTGTGCGAATGGTGAGGACAAGGGGGTTGAGGTAGAGGAGGCAACGGGCGAAGGTTCAACCGCAGAGAGGGAGGAGTGTGGTCACGTGACAATGACGGATATCCGTGGTCTTGGGATTCGGGAATCGGAAAGTTGGAAGCAAGGCCTCATGAATGCTCGGGCGACCAGACATGACTGCGAATCAGCCCGCGTGCCCGAGTTGTCCGTGCAGATAAGGACTTCGTCTCTCGGATCAGAGTTGGGAGCACATTCCATCACCGACGCTCCCCCCACACTACACCGGGACCCCCCCTTGGGCCCCGATGCGACGAGATTGCGGAAGTGCTATCCGGGGGATAAGCTCAGGCACTTGTCTGCTTGCAGAGCGGTGTTGCTCTTGCAGACCAGCAGGAATCGCATGGATACTACAGACAAAGTTGTCTCGTCTGACTTGGAAAGGACCACGGCGGTGGGCAGGGTGACAGCCCTTGATCTGGCGGTGGTCGCCGCTGGCTCTTGCTTCTGCGCCACCATGAGCCTCTGCCTGCTATCGATCTGTGCACACTTGACAAGTTTGTGAATCACAGCATTTGTGTCCTCTGGCTGCTGTGCATGCAGGAGTCTGTGCAGCGGACAGCCCGATCTGAGCAACGGAAGTCGTGTGCACGTCTGCTCCGTTGCGAGCGCTATCTCGGTGAGCTCTCGGCCGTTGAGGATTACCGAAGATGCTCGGAATTCGGCAAACTCCGATCTTGCGCCATTCCGCTCACTCCGCGTCCCCGCGGTATATATCCATTGCGAGTCAGACAGCCTAAGTCCTCCACAACTTAGCACCATGTCCACACCCGAACTCTACTGGAAACCCGGAGACAGGCGTCCTCACGAGGACGAGGAGCCCTTCGTCGAGAAGTTCCGCAAGGCCGTCAATGAGCGCTATGGCTACAACCTGCAGGACTGGTGGGCGCTCCACGCTTGGAGCACCAAGAATACTAACGAGTTCCTCGACTTTTGCTGGGACTATTTCAAGCTCATCGGCGAGCGGGGTGACGGCCCTGCCTTTGTCGAGGGCATCCCCATGGACGAGCCGCAGAAGCTCTTCCCCGGCGCCAAGTTCAAGTGAGTCGCTGCTGCTGAATGAGCTGACGGCAGTGTCGCCGAGAACATCCTGCTCGGGACCGAGTCGGCGCTGCGCAAGGACAAGTGGGCCATGATTGCGACTGTCGAGGGCGACCCCAACGCGGCCAACCCGCACGAGCCTGTCGAGATGCGCCGCATCAGCTATTACGACCTGTACCACGAGGCGCGCATTGCGGCGCACGCTCTGCGCAAGATGGGCGTGCAGCCCGGAGACTCGGTCGCGTCATTTGCGGCGACGTCGTGCGAGATGCTCATCATCTTCATGGCCACCGTGGCCATTGGCGCCATCTTCTCCTCGACTCCGGCCGAGTTTGGCGTCAAGGCCGTCGTCGACCGATACGACATTATCAAGCCCAAGGTCCTCTTTACGATTGACAAGTACCGGTACTCGGGCAAGGAGCACTCGATCACGGAGCGCGCGTGTGCTGTCGTCGAGGAGATTGCCAAGGCGGGCAAGCTCAAGAATGTCGTCACGTTTGGCCAGCTGTCAAGGGACCGTCAGCCGGCGCCCGAGACGCTCGAGGGATACCCGTCTAACGTGAAGAGCTGGGACTGGGCGAGCTTCATGGAGAGCGGGCGGGATGCGCCAGCCGAGATTGACTTTTACCGCGGCGACTTTAGCCATCCGATCTGGATCGTCTTCTCGTCGGGCACGACGGGCAAGCCCAAGAGCATCTATGGCCCCGGCGGCGGCATCTACCTCATGCGCCGTGTCGTGATCACGCTCCACCTCAACCTCGACCACCGAGACAGCTACATCCAGTTTGCGACGATGGGCTGGATCGTGTGGAACATGCACATCATGTTCAGCTGTAACGGTGGAACCATCGTCGCATTCGACGGCTCGCCATTCCATCCGCAGGACGTCCTCTTCCGCGCCATCGACAAGTACCGCGTGACGCAGCTCGGTGCTTCGCCGCGCTACATCCAAACGCTGAACAAGGCTGGTGTCAGCCCGAGCAAGAAGCACGACCTCAGCACGCTGAAGCAGTTCTACACGACGGGCGCACCCGTCACGGGCGACGTGTACGACTTTTGTGCTCGCGAGCTGAACCGCCTCCTTGTCAACAATGCCGCGGGCGGAACCGAGCTCGGCGGGTCATACCTGCAGTCGACCCCCGTGCTGCCCGCGTACAAGGGCGAGCTGCAGACGCCCGTGCTCGGCGTCAGCGTGATTGCGGCGGACGCCAATCAGAAACCCCTGGTCGGCGAGGAGGGCATTCTGCTCTTCAACCAGCCGTTCCCCAACATGCCGTACAACTTTGTCGACGACCCGGACCGCAAGCGATACAAGGAGGCGTACTTTGAGGACTCGAGCAATCCGCCAATGCTCAACATGAACGACGCCGTGCGCATCAACCCCGTCACGCGGGGATGGACGGTCATTGGCCGCGCAGACGGCGTGCTCAACCCGTCCGGTGTGCGCTTCGGAAGCTCAGAGCTCTACTTCATCCTCGAGAAGGACTTTGCCTCCGAGGTCGAGGACTCGCTTGCCGTCGGCCAGCGCATGCCCAACAATGACGAGCGCGTCGTTCTCTTCCTCAAGACGCGAAACGACGCGCCGCTCTCCCCCGACCTCGTCGGCCGGATCAAGCAGGCGATCCGGCAGGCGCTCTCAAACCGCCACGTCCCCGCCGTCGTGACGCAATGCCCCGCCGTCCCCCTCACGGGCAGTGGTAAGAAAGTTGAGCCCTCGGTTAAGAAGCTCCTGAATGGCGTGCCGCTCGAAAAGATTAACTTTGCCGGTGTCGAGAATCCGGAGAGCTATGCCTTCTACGCCGACTGGGCGCGTGCAAACTCGGGCCGCGAGGCGAGGCTGTAACAATGTCCTTACAAGTTGTAGATATAGAAATGCATACAGGGTTTATCTGGACAGGCTGGCCTGAGCGGCTTGCGTCGCCGACTGGTCGACGGCGATACCGCAATGCTCGCATTGGCATCCTGCAGCCGCGAGGCGGAGGAACACCTGGCGACACGTCTTCTCGTCCATCTCAAACTGCATCGTCGCGGCGCCGACAGTGGCCAGGGCATCTCGGCTGACGCCAGCTGTCGGGTCCTCGGCCTCTGGGATGGGATTCTGGCTGTACTCTGCATACGCCTCTTCGATGTCCCGTTCAACCCTCTTTGCCTTGTCCTGAGCCCGCTCCAGGCGGCGCATGTACCCGTCAAACTCGGCGAGGCCGGCACGCTTCTTCTCCTCTCCGCCCGCCTTTGTCTCGGCGGCCCCAAGCCGCGACCGGTCCTGCGGCATGTTTGCCGCGCACCCGTAAATCATGATCCGGGTACAGTCCCAGTGTACGGGCAGGAGGCCGACCTCGGCGCGGAGAACAAAGCGTCTTGCTGTCGGATTCTGGGCGATGCGCTTGCACACCTGAAGGAAGCGGACGTAGCACTCGACCCACTGCTCGGTCGCCGTCACCATGAAGCGGGCCATGGGGACGATCTTGGCGGGCTCGGAGAAGTGGCAGGCGAGCGGGGGCGGATTCGTTAGAATTGCCTGCACCTCGTCCGAGTGCAGCGCTGGCACTTCCTCTGTGGTGGGGGGCATGGTGTCGATGATGAAGGGGGTTTGCACGCCAGATGGTCGTTATATATCCTAACCAGGTACGTCGTCGGGGCAGTGCAGGCACCGGCGACGATGGCCAGCCCGCTCCTGCCCGTCACATGCATGCACTGCATTGCTACATGAGGACACACTGGTGCTGCCTAGCCTCTTCTCGCTCGATGTTCTTGCTCCAAGCCTCCTCCATGCGCTCCAAGCAGCGTTTCTGGTCGAGGTCGAGGTTTAGCATTGTTGCAACGATGCGGCCCTCTGTGAGCCTATCAAGGGCCTCGCCGTCGAAGCCCACGCCGGGGGTGACGCGGCGCCCGCACCGCTCCAAGCGCTTTAGAACCCAGTCGAATGTTGCCTTTGCGGCTTTGGCACGGGCATGCCAGGTGTCGAACTCGGCGAGCTCTGTCCGCGGCACGAGTCCGCGAGTGACCGCCGCTCGAAGTCGGATCCTGTCCTGGGGCAGGTTCTGGATGCACCCGTCGATGACAAACTTGGCGGGACCCCACTGGCACGGACTCACATAAGCCAGACAGTGTGTCACGGCATCGGCTGCGTTGGGGTCAATGTGCACGGCGAGGTCTAGACATCCCAGAGCTGTGAGATAGCACATGAGGAATTCGTTGGCTATCGTCACCATGAACCGCGCCATGGAGACGATGCGCTCAGGCTGGCCCGTGTAGCCGTTCATCCCCGGGTGGTTGAGAATGTACTCGACCTCCTCGAGCGGGACGTCGGGAATGCTCCCTCCGCACGTCCACACATCACAGCGGGCCTCGAGTATCGTGGGAGCGGCAGTCATGAGGGCGATGCTGGTCGTCACCGCATCGTCAGTGTTATATACCGTTATCGGAGAGTCAGGAACGGTCGACCTCACTGCATTACGGAGGACGGTACGTAAGTCAGCCGCGTAAGGCACGGTCTGCATACAACAACTACAGCTTGCCTGCGGGCTTGAACTCCTCCTTTGCACGCGCACGGAGAATGTTGCGGAGAATCTTGCCCGAGGGGCTCTTGGGAATGGCGTCAATGACGAGCACGCCGCCACGGAGCGCCTTGTGGTGCGCGACCCTGGCTGCAACCCACGCCTGCACGTCCTTGGCCACCGTGGCCGGGTCCTCCTTGGACGTTGTGACAATGTAGGCGCGGGGGAGCTCGGTTGCCTGACTGTCGTCCTGGACGCCCACGACGCCGGCATCAATCACCGCCGGGTGCTGGAGCAGGATGCCTTCGAGCTCGGCCGGCGCGACCTGGAAGCCCTTGTATTTGATGAGCTCCTTGACGCGGTCGACGACGGCCCACAGCCCATCCTCGCCGCGCACGAGCACGTCGCCCGTTCGCAGCCAGCCGCCCGGCTCCATTGTCCCCCGCGTCGCGGCCTCGTTCCGGTGGTACCCCTTCATGACACATGGACCGCGGACCCAGAGTTCGCCGCGCTCGCCGACGGGCGCGTCCGTGCCGTCTGACCGGACAAGACGCGCCTGGTACGTCGGGCACAGGCGGCCAATGCCGAGGTGGCCGGCTGCCGCGTCCTCGGTCGGCGCGAGGAAAATGCCGGGACTCGTCTCGGTCATGCCGTAGCTCTGCGAGATGGTGCACTGGGGGAAGCGCTTCTTGAAGGCGTCGATGAGGTCGCCGCTGAGCGGGGCCGCGCCGCAGGAAACAATGCGCAAAGACGAGAGGTCGTACCTTGGCACGTTTTGCGAGTGCACGAGCAGCAGCACGATGGGCGGGACGAACAGGCTGTGCGTGCAGCGGTACTTTTGCACGCAGGAGAGGAACTGGATCTCGTCAAAGCGGGGTAGAATGATTGTGCGCAGCCCAATCGTCAGCGGCTGAATCAGGAGAGCGATCCAGCCGTAAATGTGCGACATGGGGAGGAAGCCGAGCATTGAGTCTTGCGGCAGGTCAAACTTGGGGTACAGCGGCTGCGAGGCGAGGATTTGCGACGTGAGATTGTAGTGCGTCGTCATGACGCCCTTGGGCAGACCAGTCGTGCCCGAGCTGTAGCAGAGCACGGCAGTCGCGCGTGACTCGAGACCGTCAAAGTGCTCGGCTTCCGACGGCGCACCGACGTGGTCGTACAGGCTCTTGAATCCATCCTTTCCCTTGGTGTCGAGAATAATGATGCGCGAGTCGGGCATGGGAGACTTGAACTGCTCGCGCGCCTTGACGAGCTGGGGCAGGTTTTCGGGCGACACAAAGACGACATTGGCGCCCGAGTCGTTGACTTGGTGCGCAATCTCGTGCACATCGTAGCTCGCGTTGGCCGGCGTGACTGTGACGCCGGCAGCGAGGAGGCCATACGCGGCAATGATCCACTCGAGGCCGTTCAGGCCCCAGAGACATCCAACGTTGCCGCGCCCGACGCCCATGGCGTTGAGCCCCGTCTTGAGCCCGAGCGCCCTGTCGCGCAGCTCGCCGCGCTTCAGCTGTCGCCCATTGTGGCCCTCGATGAATGCCACGCTGTCATCGGAGAGCGAGGCGGGATTGTGCAGCGAGATTCCCTGCGCCGAGGGGAAGAGATAGTCGAACAGCCCAATCTCGGGCAGGAAGGGGTTTGGATAGTCGGACTCGTAGATTGCAATGTCGCTCGTCATGGTGTGTGGGTGTGGGTTGGCGATCAGCCAGGTGTCACCTCGTTATAAGACACAAGGCACACTCGCCTGCCGGTAACTGAGAGCTACGCATCCGTGCTGAAGTTGTCGAGTGGGCAGTGATGAGATGGGCAAGGAAACGGGGCTGGACTTGGCGCCCGTCAACAACCGTCGGACGAGGCCGCTCACCCGCTCGTGCCTGCCGTGGCTGACGGAGATGTGATATCCGTACCGATGCATCGAGCTTCTATGTTATTATAAGATAATCTATGCTTACAGGCGAGCCGTATCTTCCCCGACGCCGCGCACGCCCCAGCGATACAGCCATTCGGCAGACTTGCGCACCATGGGCGGTGTGACAATGTGCCCGACGTCCTGGACCGTGACGCGCACGGCGTTGCCGGGCCCCGCCTCTGCCACGACGCGGCCCCATTCCGGGTCTCCCAGTTCTGGGGGACAGAGGTCGTCGCCCATGCCGTTGATGGCGAGGATCTTCTTGCCGACATATGTCCCCTCGGGCACGGGGGTGTTGTAGTACCGCTGCGTTGCGGGGGGATAGTGCACCTCTGTCCCAAGTGCGTGTTCTTGGACAAACCGTCCGATCTGGAGCTTGTGCAGCGCATCGCTGGGGACGGACGCGATGGGGATTGCAACGCGGACGCGCGGCTCCTCGAGCAGCATGCGCCAGTTGACGTGTCCGCCGAGACTGACGCCGCACATCATCCACTCGGTGATGCGCCTCTCGCCATGGGGGAAGAGGTACTGCTCGATGTTGTCGATGATGAGCTTGTGATCCTGCACCGCGCCCTGCAGGAACGTGATCATGTTGACGAGCACGCCGGGATTGTCGTACCACCACAGCGGGTCGGGCTTGTCCTTGTCTCGCCGCTTGCCGTGGCCGCGCTGGTCGAGCGTGAGCACAATCACGTCGCGCTCGGCAGGAAACCGCCGGATCTCGCCGATGAGGCCGTGCGCCATGTTGGACATTTGGCTCGCCTTGTTGGCCCAGCCGTGGCTCAGGATCTGGTGTCAGCGACGTTGCCACTGGAGGCCTTACGACAGCCGCAATGTCCTTGTTCGAGTTGGAAATCTCGTCCAGCCCATAGACGTACACCTCCATGTCGCCCAGGTCGACCGTGCGTTGGGAGCACGCAGCGTGCCCCAGGTCGAGACTGGGAAAGTCCATGGTATGCAGGGGATTCTGGTTATCCTCGTCGGACATGGTGAGCGTGTGTGTTGCAAGACATGGCTTGCTCCGTCACGGTCAAGATAAGTTGAAGAAATCAATGAATGACTAGCGGCGGTGGAGCGCGTTCGGTACGGTGTAACCGGTTGCACTAACGCGGTGAACGTGCCCGCACCTCGGTCCCACGCAATCGGGCGCCATGCCCGAGCACCGGATGCCGATACCTGCCGTCGTCCTCTGCATACAATGGATCGATTGCCCGCTGACCCTGGCGCATGGGCTCGTGGCGTCCGGCTTGAAGACGCCGAGAACTCCAACTGTATGGAGGTCGGTCTCCGCGGCCGAATCGAACACGAGTCCGTTTCTAGCGCGAGGCTAGCAGGCGTGGGTGATATTAGTGCAATGGAAGTGGAATGGGAGCAACGTTGAACATGCATGGAAGTCGGCACTAGGATCGTCGAGGTGGTACCGAGCGCTCAACGAGCTAGGTTGACCTTCTTTAGAGCTCGTCGTGCTCATGTTTCACTTCCTCATTCTTTTCCTCAATCGAAACGCTGACTGACGCAACTTCCAGCTTCGTGCCTTGGCCGATCAGGCGATCGCCGACCAGGAACTCGGCAGGGCGGACATAGTATCCCTCAGTCTCGACCAAACGCACCAGGCCAGGCTTGTCATCGATCGTGCTGTCCATGAGCGAGAATGAGCCAAAGCCGCACGTCAACTGGCGGAGCTCGGGGACTTCCTCCTCCAACCCCCCGCGGTCGATGTAGAGGTTGCCCTCGTGCTCGGGGCCGAGATAGTGGCCAATCTTGTCGACCTTGAGCACCTCCTCGCCTTCAAGGTACCACGTCACGGCGCGCGCAGGGCGGTCGTACGTGACGCGCATGTCGTGCCAGTCTTTGGGACTGCGGTCGGCGGCGCGGACGAGGTAGGTGAAGGACGCGTAGTGGTTATCGGGAGTGCGAGCGAATGGGAGTCGCTCGTACAGCGCGTACACTGCGTCATTGGTCACGGCAAAGTCGAACATGAACGAGCGCTCAAAGTCGCCATTGACGCTGGCCACGAAGGCGGGGCGAGGATCGTTGTCCTCCACGCCGTAGACCTCGCCGCGTAGGCGAGCTGAGCACGAGGTGCGGACGCCAGTGTCGAAACCAGGATAGCCCGACGAGGCGGTGTGGTTTGCCGTCACGAGCCACTTGACGTGGTCGAGGTCGCTATCCGCTTCCAGCGTGAAGGCAGGGTGTCCGTCGACAGTGCCGGGGGAGATGACGGAAAGACCATCTTTACCGAGCGAGACGATCCCATCGTTGCCGATCAGGTCGCCCGCTTGGAAGAAGGCCCAGTTTGAGTTAAGGTTGAAGTCTGTGGTGGATGTGAAGTCGTCGAGGATGGTCGTGTGACTTGCGACGTGAGGGAGGAGGGCCAGGAGGCCGAGACCGAGGACGGCGTACGGCATGGTGGGCAGGTGGTTAAGAAGACGTTGAGGGCGTCGTTGTCATCACTCCCCACCACAGGCGCGACGATCTCTGGATGCGCTCGGACCACCTATTGCATCGCGGCCGCCATGTTCTGGAGCGCAGCCGACGTCGAAGCAACCTGAAGCTGAAAGCAAAGGATCTAGGGAATGGATGCGAGAGGATGCGGGACCCCGTTAGAAATTGTTGCCCGCCCGGAAAATCCCCGGTTATCGTCCGACTCGTCACAAGAAACCGAGGAATGGGCCCTCCTTCCGATTCCATTCGCACAACTCTCCTCTCCATCCCCTCATGCTCGGCGTCCCTCCGACTGCAACCCCCTGACCCCTAAGATGCCCCTTGGTGGGCTGGGAAGATGTGACTTGCAAAGCTCACACGGCCGGCACCATGTCGGCTAACCCGGCGATCGATCAGCTGATTACACCCTCATGCCGTTGTCACGCTAGGTCGACGCCTCGCTACTTAAGCCGCCTCTCGATCGAGGATGAACCCCCATCATCACCATGCTCTCACTCATTCTCACGGCACTCCTCTCGACGGCATCGGCCGCGCCAGCTGGCATTGTCGGAAGCACATACGCCGACGTCTACCCGCCCGGCAGCACGACCGTTGATCGCGGCCTATTCCCCGACCGCACTGTGGTTGGCTACCCTCACGTCACGCGCACGGGCGCGCAACCGTATGCGATAGTGACCTCGCCAGCGGACCAGTTCCCAAAGGTGCAGCAGGCGTTTGGCCCGGTAGTCCTCCCCGAAGCTAGGAGCTCGCGTGGAGGCAAGGGCAAGAACAGCGACAATGGCAATGGCAAGAAGAAGGGCAAGGGAAAGAAGGACAAGGTGGGTGGCAACGCGGGCTTATCCCTAATGATCAGAACCGCTCACCAATCTACGATTGGGGATACCTCTCGCCGCGATACAGTCTTCCGGCCGACTTCTTTGGGGCCGACGCCGACTCTTCCCCCGTCATTCCCTCGCAGTGTCACCTCGACGCCGTCCACCTCCTCTTCCGACACGGGGCGCGGTACCCGACAGCAGGCGACAATGCCGAGCTCCTTGCAACACGGCTCCTAAACGCGTCGCAGGCTGGTCACCTCAAGGCTTCGGGCGACCTTGCCTTCCTCAACAACTGGACGTACAAGCTCGGCTCTGATATTTTGGTGCCCTTTGGCCGGCAGCAGCTGTACGAGCTGGGTGTGCGATCGCGGATTGCGTACGGCCATCTGCTCAACGACTTTACCGAGCGGGGCGAGCTGCCCGTGTTCAGGACGGGGAGCATTGACCGCATGGTCGAGACAATGGAGGCGTTTGGACAAGGGTTCTTTGGACGTGACAGCCAGAAGCAATTTTCCATGTCGATTGCGATTGAGGAGAAGGGTATCAATGCGACCGTGTACCCCGGCGGCGGCACGTGTCCCAACTCGGACCGGGACGTCGTCGCGAGCAAGCTCGGCATGGCCGAGTACGTGAACCGCACGTTTGCGGGTACTGCCAAGCGGCTTCAGAAGGACTTGGAGGGGTACACCATCACGCCTGGCGACGTGCACACGCTCATGTCGCTGTGTTCGTACGAGACGCTCGCGCTGGGCTACTCTGCCTTCTGCCCTCTGTTCACGCACGACGAGTTTCTCGACTACCAGTACGCATGGGACATCATGTTCTTCTACGGCAACGGCCCCGGCGGACAGACGACGGCTGCCCAGGGAAAGGGATGGGTGCAAGAGTTCCTTGCGCGGCTCACGCACACGCCCATCGAGGGTTACGACAGCAGCACCAACTCGACGCTCGACGGCAATCCGGAGACGTTCCCCCTGAACCAGAGCATCTACGCCGATGCGTCGCACGACTCGTATATTATGAGCACGTTTACGGCGATGAACCTGCCCATCCACGGCGGCGCCCTGCCGCTGGACAAGCGCGTCGACGGCCGCGTCTTCACATCCTCTGCGCTCGTGCCGTTCAACACCAACTTTGTCGCGCAGGTGCTCTCCTGCGAGGGAATGGAGGGCCAGCAGATCCGTTTCATCATCAACGACGCGGTGGTGCCGCTGCACGAGAAGTATGACGGATGCGAGGAGGACGAGGACGGAATCTGCTCCTTGCACGCGGTTGTCGAGGCGCTGCAGAAGCGCGTGGCCGAGATTGACTATACAGCCTCGTGTCGCGGTGACATCACCAATATCACGGACACGGCACAGCTCAAGGACAGCAACGGGTTGCCGTACTAGGTATCCGGGGATACAAATGTTGGCGTCACGAGCTTTCAGAAACGGTCAAAGTTGTACATACCATATGCATGTAAACCCATGTATGAGAGTGCAAGAACGCCCACGCCGCAGCATACGTAGAGCACCACAGCCCGCTGGCGCTAGGCCCAATCGAGCCGGACCAGGTCCCCATCCGCAAGGCACATGGCCCCGCTCCCCAGACTAAGTCTTAGTGTGGCGACTAGCGCCGTCTTCGTCGGCGACAGCAGCCATACGCGTCCGCGCTAATCCATGCAGGCCCCCGACTTGGCCTTCGTAGTTTGTGGTCCGGAGGCCGCTAGCGTCGTTGATGACCGGCAAGTGTGAGCCGGCTGCGTGGGTAGGGTTTCGCATGCTGCGTATGCTTCGTTGCCGGGGAGCGGGGAAGCGAGCTGGCTGAAGCGCATGAAGCGAGTGCGGAGAGGGTGAGCCCCAGTGAGCCCCGTCTCCCCAGTCCGGGACGCAGCAGCATTCAACGCAGCACGGACGGCTCGCACGACCAAGATAGATGTGAAGAATTACATGCGTGCTACAGGCTAGTTATGTCAACGAGTGTCCAGTGTCTCCGTCGCGCCTTTCCCTCCATCCTCCAATGTATCTCGGCGCGCGGCGCGTCGCTACGGCTTCTGGACGAGGTTGATGCCCACCCGTGTCGGATCGACGACGAGCGCCTCGCCGCCATACTGTTTCCCGTCGGTACAGTTCGTAAACGTGCCAGGGATGAGCATGGCGCCGGCCCACGCGCGAATGTGTCCCGTGTGTCCCGGCGCGACGTAGAACTTGGCTTCGACCTGGGGCAGTTTCGCGGCGCCGACGTATGGTTTCCCAATCTCCTTCACGAGCGCGGTGATGTCGGCGCCGATCGTGATGTCGTTCGGACTGCTGAAGGCACTGCGCCACTCTGCCCCCGTGTCCGCTGAGACGAGGCAGGGGCTCAGGTCCGTACACGGCACATCGGGCGAGATGGTCGTCCACTTTGTGCCGTGCTCGGGGCGCCAGTCGCGTTCCGGCGCAGGCGTGAATTGCGTGCACTGCACCCCCGTTCCCGTCGGTACGGCCGTGACGACGCCGAGCAGTCCCAGGCCGATGGTAACGAGCGCCAGAAGAGACAGCTTTGGCCGAACACTGGGCGCGGAGGAGAATTGGTCACTCGTCGATGTGCGCACCTGCACATTGGACAGGACACAGGTGTCGATGTACTGTCCGGCCTGGCCGAGGCAATGGGAGAGCTCGTCGACGCGGCTCGTCTCGCAGGTCGGGTTCAGGTCTGTCGAGATGTTGGAAGAACAGCACGCGGCGAGCGCTTCCGTCGCGCCGTACGTCGCGTTCGCGGTGCAGGTGAAGAGGAGGCTGCGGCCCATGGCGGCGGTCGAGACGGAGTCGAGGCGCTACCGAGGGAAGAGGGTTGCGCTGAGAGTGCTTGTGGATCGCGCTGAGAGGCTGTGGTGAGGAGTCGCCGCGCTGGTGTTCGTCGCGTTCACAAGAGACGAGAAAGATGCAAGATGGGGGGGGAATGACATACGCGCCCAGATGGCCTATATTAAGTTTCTCTCATGCTAGGATGACGCCGAGGTAGCCAGCCCATGACTAGCATGGCCCATGGACCGTCATCCCCGGTGCGGGGGCGGCAACGGGCCCAGGTGGGAGCGGGGCAGCGGGGCCAGGGACGGCAGGCCTCGTAGGATCAGTAGCTCAACAGCAGGCCGAGCGGCCAAGATGCCCAGGCAGGCTTGGACCCGTGGAGCCGGGAACCTGCAGCCAGTAAGCCTGAAAGGTGTCTGGAAAGATCGAACCCACATGAGGTATTCAGAGTCTAGCCGGGGGGTCCATGGGTGGGTCGCCCTGCACTCCGCGTGTCGTGGGCCGGTCCCTATTCACTTTCGAACCCATGCTGCTGCCTCCAGTACGAGATTAGCACCAACTTAGAGCTGCGATAGTGCCTCATAGTTCAAGTGATGGAGGGCCGGATCGAGACTCGAGAGTTGCCATTTCGGGTAACTTTGGGCTCATCCGGCAGTTCGGGCTGCGGCCAGGTGTGCTCGAGATTTCCCTTAGCCTCTCTCCCTAGTGTGGTCGCCTCGCGCCCCGCCCCGGAAGTCGCACACCTTCCCAGCTCACAATCGCTTTACACCCTTGAAGCTTACCGTCTACTGCGCACTTTCCATGCATGAAGAAAAGAAACACGGCAGAACCCTGGGCTGCGCGCGGCCCGTGGCTCAGGCTTCTGCATCCTGCATCTGTTTCATCACGCGACTTGCGCAACTGGCTTCTCTTCTCGACTTCCCAATCAGAGAGATCTATGCATGACTCTTAATAAGCGGCAAGAGGCCGAGAAGATAGTGCTGGACGCCGAGCGGCTGAGGTAAGCCCTGCAGGACCGTTGGGCGATGCATACTACCCTCGTCCGCCTCGCTCACCGGAGATCCAACTGAATCAAGATTACATGAGAGATTCAGCCGCTCGCTCTGCTTTGGTCACTGCGGCCATGTTCTCACGATACGTGCATGCTAGCTTCAGACATTCATCTCATGGATACAAAGAGTGGAGAAAAGGAAACGATAAACCCTTTTTTATGAAATAACGCATCTAAAGGCTGTTTAGAGCTTGGCAGAGGGACCGGCGTTGCCGAGGCCGCCGGCATAGTTCTGGTTGGCGAGGATGATGTTGGAGTCCATGGCGTTGACGGAGCCGTTGAACTTCATGCCCTTGATGCCATTGTAGCCCTTGACGCCGGTGGCCTTCTCGAGGCGAGAGGCGAGGTCCTCGGAGCACTCGCGCCAAATGGCGATCTGGCGCTTGATAATCTCCTTGTCCTTGACGGTCGACATGTGGCCCGAGACGGTGTCGATCCAGCGCTTGCGCTCGCCCTCGGAGAAGACCTTCTCCCAGAGGTTGCGCGGCGCGTTGAAGTCGGCAGGCGTGATCTGCGACAGGTAGCTGACGGCAGTCATGGCAAAGCCACCGTGCACCTTGTCGAGGTCGACGCGCTTGTCCGAGAACTTGGGCGGGTCGATCGACGGCAGGTAGCCGACGCGCGAGCCCTGGTTGTAGAAGGCCATCGGGCCGTCACGCTGGAACGAGGAGCCCTCGTACTTGGTGTGCGGCTGGTTGACGGGGAGCTGGTGGTAGTTGGCACCGAGACGGTGGCGGTGCGTGTCGGGGTACGAGAAGAGACGCGACTGGAGAACGGGGTCGGCCGAAGGCTCGATACCGGGGACCATGTGCGAGGGGGAGAAGGCGGCCTGCTCGACCTCGGCAAAGTAGTTCTTGGCGTTCTCGTTGAGGGTAATCTTGCCAATGGTGCGGAGCGGGTAGTCCTTGTGGGGCCAGATGTGGGTGAGGTCGTGGACGTTGATCTGCTTCTTCTCCCAGGCCTCGACGGCCTGCTCGGGCGTCATGATCTGAACCTTCATGGTCCACGAGGGGTACTCGCCGCGCTCAATGGCCTCGTACAGGTCCTTCTGGCCGTGGTCGGGCGACTTTTGGGCGGCCTCCTCGTTGGTGAGCGTCTTGATGCCCTGGTCCGAGATCAGGTGGAACTGGGCGTAGACCCAGGTGCCGTCCTTCTTGACGAGCTTGAGGGTGTGGCCGTAGTAGCCGTGCATGTGGCGGAAGCCGTCGGGGATACCGCGGTCCGACATGAGAATCATGACCTGGTGGGCAGACTCGGGGTTCTGGCTGAGGTAGTCCCAGAACATGGTCGCGTCATCGCCGCCGCCAAGGTGAGTAGCGGGGTGGCGCTGGAGGTTAGCTAGCAGCTCAAGAGTCGCAGAGCTGGAAGACTCACCTTTTGAGTGTGGATGAAGTGGGGGAACTTGGTGGGGTCACGGAGGAAGAAGACGGGAGTGTTGTTTCCGACAAAGTCCCAGTTGCCCTCCTCGGTCTTGAACTTGACGGCGAAACCACGGGGGTCACGGGCGTTGTCGCTGGAGCCAGACTCGCCACCGACGGTGGAGAAGCGGATGGTGATGGGGCACTCGGCGCCCTTCTTGAAGAGACCGGCAATGCAGAGGTCGTCGAGGGGGTCGGTACAGACCCACTTGCCGTGGGCACCAGAGCCCTTGGCGTGGACGACACGCTCGGGGATACGCTCGCGGTCAAAGTGGGCGAGGAGGCTGGAGGGCGTCAGTGACTTTTCCGAGCTACATAAGGGAACTACTCACTCGAGAAGGTGGAAGTCCTGGAGGAGGAGGCCGCCGTTGTTGCCAGCGCGCTGGGACTGGTAGGGGTGGGGGTGGGGAGCGCCGTTTGAGGCGGTGTAGACGGTGTCGGCGCCCTTTGCCTGGCGGTCGGCGTCGTAGGACTTGGGCTTGGGGGTCATTGTGTGTCTAGTGATTAGGAGAGAAGGGTGATGGAGAGGAAGCAAGAAGGCGGATGGTTGCGTGGCAATAAGAAGTCTGGCATTGGGTGAGGTCGAGGACTAGGGAACCGGAGATGACAGTATCCGAGCCGACGGTAAACGCGAGGGTGGCTCTGTCAGCAAGGACGATTACACGCGTTGTCTGCTAGCTATGGTGGGGAAGGAGAGTGCATACAGTGCATGCAGCGTCGTAGTGCGTAGTGTGGGAACGGATAAGGCCGAGAACACTGTCTGTGGTTGGGTGGGCACACGGGCACAAGGGCGCAGAGGGGGCGCAGTGGACATGAGGTCAGCTGACCATGTTCGCGTTTGCCGATCCACGAGGGCCAATGAGAGCGCACAGAATGACCGGGTGCTCGGCAACCATCGGCAACCGGAGCTAGCCACCGGCACTTTGCTCTCCCCTCAGTGACTCTCTGCTCTTCCGCCCCGTGTCCAATCACGGGCTACATCAAATCAAATCATGACCCCACAGACTAATCGGACTCATCCCTTGTACTCATTGGGCAGTACCCCACGTGAGCATATCCGCACTCACCCAGATAGGACTCTCCTTTTCCCGCTCACTCCTTTCTACTCCTGCGTGCGAGCCGGATTTCTATCTTCTTTGTCGGACAATCAACACACACCGCAAATCATCAGTCATCATCTCCTTCTAATTGGGTCTCACTCACTCAGCCCCGATGGGTCTAGACACCTAAGCGCCCATTCCGCACTTTACACCAGCAGCAAACCACAGCAGTCCTAGTCGCCGTTAGCCCGAACGGAAACCTCCTCTTCTCTCACTCCCCTTGCGGGGCCATCGGGGCCCTTTGCCTTACCGACTGCATTCACTGACTGCGGGCCTGGCCGCCGTACTCTTCATCCCCCCGTGGCCATGCTCGAAATGGCCACGGGACACCACTTGCCGTCGGGGATGCAGCTTTTGCGGCAATGGCCATGACACGGGATCACCCCACCTCCACAGCCCTCCACCAACTGAACCCACCAGACCTGAACCTCCACTTCAGTGTGGAGCTCCCCACGCCACGATGGCTTATCGCAGATCAGTCTCGATATCTTGGAAATTATCATCGTCCCATATGTCATGTGCTTGCCGCTATCCGCTCAACGGTATGAACACATGCACACCGCTGAATGTCTACAAAGATGATGCTTCCCAGGCTTCTTACCCTCTCACCTCTTTGTTTTCATTCTCACCAAAACATCAAAACACATTGCGCACCCAGCTTTGAGAAACCGAACTTTGAACCTCGCAAACACCGAACCTCTCGGTCACCGCAGCCTTATTCGCCGCCACCCGCCACTCCCTCACCCAGGCACACAACCACCATGGCCCTCGAAGACCACGCCGTCGAGCTCCGCAGCCGCACCATGACCCCTCTCCCGAGTGCGCAGTGGGAGGAACTGAGCATGCGCGTCGAGTCCTCTGCTCGCGCGGGCGCCTTTCGCCGCCCGTCCTCGACCGGCAACCTCTCCTCGCTCACGACCATGACACCGGCGACCACCTCGCGGCCTGTCCCCGTGCCCAACGCCGACCGCGGGCTTCTGCGCCGCATGTCTTCGACCTTTTCAGCCGCCGGCGCCGTCTCCCTCGGCGTGCAGGAGTGGCCGACCGACTGGCGCACCGACTGGGCCACGAGGCGGACCTTTGCCCCTAGCTCGCCCGAGAGCGTCTCGTCCGTCTCGTCCGTCTCGTCCGTCGCGTCCTCTGCGCCCGCCTCTGCCCCCGTGTGGCCCCAGGCTACCGCCCAAAAACCCATGAACGCCCGCCGCGACAGCCTGCACTCGCAGGAACAGGAGTGCGTCATGGACATGGTGTGTCTGATCTAGACCCAGGCCGCCGCAACATCTTCGTTTCATACCGCTTGTACATTAGCAGCTCTCTCATTGTGCATACCTTCTTCCCGGCCCGGCGTGGCCCCCACAACCCAGTGTACATGTATATATCCACTCGACGCAAAAGAATGCATGTGTTGTCCATTGCCCGGCGACGCCCCATTATTCACATTGACGTCGTGGCAGAAGCGCGGTGTGGTCGGGGTTCTGATGGCCACGGTCACCCGAAGGCTTGTGGCGATCGAGAGAATGAACGATGGTCCCATCCCTTCCGGTGCAAATCGCGTCGGCATCCGATGGCCCTTCGAATTGGAGATACTTGGGCTTGTTGGCAGTTGGCAGCACTCTTGCAAAACTGCCCATCGTTCAAGCAGAGCATGGCGATGCACGAAGCCGCGGTTATCAGCCCGGGGGCTCCGCATCCTGTGTCGACACTATCTCCTTGGGCAAACAAACAGTACAGCGCATCGACGCAGCACTCATGACCACTTGTGACTTGCTCTTTTACATGAACCAGGACAGCCAACATCATGGACAACGACCTCTGCCTTCCCAGTGACAATCCCGACTTCTGCCGAACCGACCCCAACTATCTCCCATCCCCGCCCATCACTTTTCCCCGCACGCAATGGCTCCGAATGGTCCAATCTCCCCCGTTTCATGACTCGCATACGACGAGTCAGGTGGCCTGGTGCGCACAGCAGGCGAGTTGGTGCTGGTCTCGCTGTAAGGGAGACGCAACCCCGCAGCTGGACCACTTGACCGCCCCCAGCGTGCCCGACATCGTGGACGAAGTGTGCTTCAAGCTGGCCGTGCTGGACAAGATCCTCGAGGTGTGAGTTTGGCGTGCAAAACGTTTGGTCATTCACCGTCTGCAGTGTATTTCAAGTGCAGTACTAACTACTACGCAGCCTGATGCATACCAAGGTTGAGCAGATCGACATGATTCCCCGACACGCCTTCACCTGGGATGAGTACATCGAAGAGATCGAGGACATGATGGAAAGGACCTACGACTGGGCAAGTACTACGACAGACGATGAAGTTGCTGACTCCAGGCCGAGTCTGAGCTGCCCCCTAACTCGCCCGACCCGCCTGCATTGCAAAGCATTGCACCTTTCCTCCGTTCGGCGCTGTACGCCTGGTCAACCCTCGTCTGCATCAAGGACCGTCCCGCTCGTCGGCATCTCTACGCTCAACCACGTACTGAAGCATCGGTGAGAGCACTGTGTGTGGACGACTTTGGTCGCTTTGCGGGCAAGTATTACGCCGTCTCCACCATCGCCTTTTGGCGAGGCAGCGACGATGAGATCGCCACGGAGCCCGTGTTCCGAGAGGCTGAGCCGCTCCCGGAAGAGCTTGTGCCAGTGTCACGAAAGTGATCCGCGCGCTCGCGACCGCCACATCGCCTTAGCCTAGCGTCTGATGTTCTGGCCTTCGTTGGAAGAGTTCCTTCGCTACGGCTTAACCTAGTGCCGTTCGTTGCGGTCTCAGTCGTTGGCACAGTTTATGTTGACTCCATCGCGTGGAAAGGCGAAGCCGGCGTTGACAATCCCATCTGATGCTGTTGCGGCCAATCCTCTCGCGGCGGGCACAGGTTCCTGCCTGGTTAGCGTCATTGCGGTGCCACCACGGCTCATTTATGGGCAGGTCGCAGAAGGCATCCCGGCCCTGGTGAGGTGGTTGGTAGCGGCGCGAACTAACTAGGTCCACCCGATGTCAAGCATCAACACCCGAGGAGTGAGACGTACGCGGTAACGCTCGCTGCGGCCTGCTCCTCGGAGAGAACAATGGAGGAGCATTGAATGACAGCCGAGAGCCCATGAAACATCATCAGCGGCGGACGAGAGGAGCCATGCCTCGGCTCACTCGTAGCCTAAATGTGCGCTGATGATCGGTCCGTGTCTCCTAGTAGACAGCCTCCGCCTAGCGTGGGGACTAGATCTCCGTGTGAAATCTCCTCCTCTGTACCCGTCGTTAGGCTCTACCTCAACACGCTTGCACTAGGGTGAAATCGTGCCATGTCGTTGGCGACGTCTGGTTGCTTTTGCACGGCCCACATCAACTGGCGCTTCGGTGAGATCATTGGGAGCAGCTGTCTTAAGGGAGCATCGTCTCTGACGCCTGGCATCGCGCTGAGCAAGTGGAGGAAAGTGACGGCATGTGTCAGCCCCTCAACACAACGAGTTCAGCCCCGGCCGCTCGATAGCCAAGGTAACGCAACGCGATGTCCAACAGGATCACGCGGGGGAAAGGAAGAGGTCCGTCCTCCGCGACCGCGTTGCCAAGCGGCGTGAAAGGTGTCGGAGAAGTCGCGCACGGTTGAGGCGGCGCGTAGATCCGAGACCGCGGCGAGCAGCCTCGTCGTCCCCGTAATCACGCCCTATAGCCGCCAGCTGCCGGACACGGTGCCGGGAGTGTGTCAGTTCTGAGCGTACCTGATCGCCCGGGGCTTGGGTGCGATCGGTGAGTCATCCGCCAAGCCACACAAGTCTCGTGCAGCTGCGGATCGCGTCTGGTCCTCTGAGACTTGAGACAGGACGTTCACTGATCCGGAGCATCGCGCGAGAGCTCTTACTCAGCCGCCAAGACCGACTGCAGCACACTGTCGGGAGAATCATGACTAAGATATGAGGACTCACGCGTACAGCCTCGGCGATCAGGTATCACGTGATGGTGGTCGCTGCAGGGACCTGTGCGGACTTGCGGAGTGCGGAAGACGCCGAGCCTGCGTCTCCCTGCCTCGGCACGTGGCGTCTCGACCGGCCCAGAACGTCACAACGACGTCATAGACGCCGAAAGACTGAGTGCGACATGGGACTTGGGAAAACATCGACGACCGAGTGGCCGAGCGACTCCCATGCTATAAAGGCGGCTGCAAGACACTCCGAGATCCACACGAGCACTTTCCCACCACCATGCCTATCGAAATTCCCAAGACCGAGTCCCTCAAGGACATGTTCAACCTCAAGGGCAAGACGATTGCCATCACCGGCGCGTCTGGCCCCCGCGGAATGGGCATCGAGGCTGCCCGCGGCGCCGCTGAGATGGGCGCCGACATCGCCATCACCTACTCCTCACGCAAGGAAGGCGCCGAGAAGAACGCCAAGGAGCTTACTGACAAGTACGGTGTCAAGGTTAAGACCTACCACCTCGACACCTCCAAATACGACAACGTCAAGGCCTTTGTCGACGCGGTCGTCAAGGACTTTGGCAAGATTGACGGCTTTGTCGCCAAGTGAGTGATCTGCAGTGCCCCACTGACATCCAGCGCCGGAGCCACTGCCGACGGTGGCGTCATCGACAGCCCTCCCGAAGCGTGGGACAAGGTCATCCAGATCGACCTGAACGGTACCGCCTACTGCGCCAAGGCAGTCGGCGAGCACTTCAAGCAGCGCGGAAAGGGATCATTCGTCATTACCGCGTCCATGTCGGGCCACATTGCCAACTACCCCCAAGAGCAAACGTCGTACAATGTTGCCAAGGCCGGCTGCATCCACATGGCCCGCTCGCTCGCCAACGAGTGGCGCGACTTTGCCCGTGTCAACAGCATCTCGCCTGGCTACATCGACACTGGTCTCTCCGACTTTATCGACAAGAAGACCCAAGACCTCTGGCGCAGCATGATCCCCATGGGTCGCGATGGCGAGGCCAAGGAGCTCAAGGGTGCCTACGTCTATCTCCTCTCCGACGCGAGCACCTACACCACCGGCGCCGACATTGTCATCGACGGCGGCTATGTTTGCAGGTAGACGAGTAGTCAGAAGTCAAAAGCATGCATTATTGCTATAGATATCAGATCACATCCACTTGTTGAACCAATCGAGCATGACCTGGGGGTCCTTGCCGAAAAAGTTGTAGCCGTCAAAGCGGTGTACCGTGCCGTCAATCCAGTACAGTTCCTTGTCCTTGGAGCTCATAGCGTCGAAAATCTCCTGCGTGTCCTTCGGAGCGTCGATCAGTCGGTCCTCCCGCACCTGAACAACCTTGGTCGGAATCGTAACGGCGCTCGCTGCACGCTGGGGCGAAAACTGCTCCAAGCGCCATCCAGTCCGATTGAAGACGCCCTCGTCGACGCGGCGGCACGCCTCCTTGGGGTCCAGTCCCATACCTTTGGCGGCCGTAACGACAAACGTCTCAATGCTAACTGGCTGCAAAGCCACCATGCACTTGACTCCTTCAAAGGCCGCGGGGTCGTCGCGCATCGCGTAAATTGTCGAGTCGGCTCCCATGCAGCGGCTGAGCAGACCAATCTCCATCTTCTTCATCTCGGGGTGCTGGCGGGCATATGCGAGCGAACCAAGCACATCGCGAGCCTCATTGTTGCCAATGGACATGGAACCGCCCCACCCGCTCCATGAGCGACCATGGTTGCGCAAGTCGTAAGTCAGCACGGCGTACCCGGCGTCGTGGAGTGCCTTGAAGTCGGGGATAAAGTTAACGTCCACAGCGTCAAACGTGTCGTACCCCGGGAGGGTACCGGGGAAGCCTCCCTTGTTGAAGGTCATTGGGTGATTGGCGATGATGAGCTTGTTGGAGCCCTTGCAAGGAATGTACCAACCCTCGAGAGTGACGTTGTCCTTGGCCGAGGGGAACCAGACGGTCTCAAACTCAAGACCCTGCTCGGAGGGGTAGTGCTGCAGAGGCGTGGGGTGCTCTGGCCCCCAGCTAAAAGTCTGGACGAAGTTGTTGACGAGGGCTTCCATCTTGTCGGACTGGCGTCAGTGGCGTCCCGATCTCGGTTACTCACCATTGTGATGATGTGGAGGAGTTTCAGATGAAGCGAGAGTTGGGATGTGGAGAGGACGGTCCAGACTAACTATTATACCTCATTCTATTGCTGCCATAGTTTGCGGGCACTACGAGGAAGTGCGGAGAACACAAACGGTGGAGGATGGTGGAGGCTGTGGAGGATGCCGAGGAGCCGACAGTGAAGGCCGATGGCCCTCCACCGGCGATGTCACGTGCCTCCACCACCCTCCACCGGTACCAAGGGGTCATCGCCGTTCACGAGGCAAACGAAGCGGAAGCGGGGTACAAAGGGTCCACGATGACCAGCCCATTGTATGCTTCGTCCGCGAACGTCTGAACACGCGCGGTCCTGGGCTCCCTATGTTGTCCTCGAAACACTGCCGCGTTCCCGGCGCCCGTCACATGCCGGATCCCTGCAAAAGGGTCCATCGCCGATTCAGCATGACATCACGAACTGGGCGGGCCTAGCTACCACCCCTACTCCCTCACAACCCTTACTCGTGTGCGCTCCACCTCTCAACAACAGCCGGCAGTACCCCATGATGGCCAACGGCCTCTCTTCATGCACTGATCATTGCTGATAACGATGACTGCGAGGAGCTGGACCAGCTCGGGGCTGGCGCGATTTGAACACCGCATATCGCACTCATCTCAACATTCCTCTGATCGCCCAACCTCGGCACACTCACGGCTCGACGCTAGCTCCAAGGACGGGGCGTTCAAGGAGCCAGAACACGCCGATGAGAAAGTGAATCAGTGCGTGCTTCAGAATCACTGGGCGAATTTGACGATAGACCGCGACGCCGCGACGGCGAGCTCTTTGCGCCCCGGCGACGAGTGACCTACAAGCGCATTCCCTTCTTCAGCACACCTCAATCCGATGAGGGCCTGCCTTGGCTTTCCGAGGACGCTGTTGCGACAGAATGGCTCGGCCTGTTTTACAGTGAGGTGGTGCCAAACGTGTCTGACCACAGATCTCGCGGTCACATCAACGTTCACAACCTTCAATGCGAGCCACCAGCTGCGTACTCCTTCCGGTCTGCCGTCGTACCTGGCCTACTTTACCGCCATCGTGGCCATGTGGACGGTCCAGGTACACTACGATATTCGCTTTCAGGGCAACGACATGGTGCATCGCCTGGCCAAGGCGGCGCAAGTCGTCTTGTACATCTACATGGCGGCGGCAAGCGGCGGCTGGGATTTGTCAAAACTGGCACCACCATCATCTCGCACGGCGAGCGAACTAATCTCTCATCGTGCGTCGAGCTTGGGGCTGCTAAACGCAGAACTTGCATCACAGTCATTCCTCACCGTGGCAATCGTCCTCGCAGCGCACTGCGGCTTGCTGGCGGGACAATACGTCCTGGGTATGTCACCAGCCGGATACAGCTGACCCAGTCACCCTGCTCGGCCGCCGAGTTCAGCGACGAACGACTTCGACGCGATGGAGCTTTTTCGCATTGGCTATCTCGTGCGCGCTGTACATTGCAGCTGGGGCAATCCCCGCGTCGAGTCATGGCCGCGCCGCGGCAAAGATTGCGCTCCTATACCTAGGGGTGGGCGTGCAAATGATTTGCATCGGGCTACAGGCTCTGAACGGCGTGCAAGTGCCAGTGCGCGATGGCGTTCTGGCTCAACAGTATGGAGCCTTCAGTCTGACCATGCTGTGAGGAACCGTTGGGGACGAGCTGACGGCAGGGGCACGGGTTTCACGAGCATTGCACAAGCCTTCCGCAAAGCGCTCAGTGGCATCCAGACGCCCAGCGGCACCTCTTACGCTCAAGTGTTCCTGTGCGCGGGAGTCATCTACTTCATCTGGGCCTACATGTTTGCAAACTTTCACAAGACTGTCGAGGTCGATCCAGGCCGAACATGGATCTGGGAGGCGCTCCACTACCCCTTGCACTTTTGCGTGCTGGCGCTCATTGGCGCCATGACAAATTGCATCAACGTCAATGTGTGGAGTCGCGGTCTACTGTCGACATACCGCCTGTTCCGTCGCGCTCTGTCTGAAATCCTCGACGACCAGATAGACCAGGCGCGTGCGCTGGACTTTGCAATGACGTTTGACCGCCTGAAACTGAACCCCGACTTTGCGACAGAGCTTGCACGTCTCACACAGCCGGGGCAGAGCAAGGCTGCCGTCACGGTCCGGGCGTATCAATACTTTGCACAGGTCATCCACGGCACATGTCAGCAATCGGGCGTGGCTCTGAATTCGAGTCCGAGCAAGCTTTTGAACAAGGTTCTCGATCTCGACAGGACCGGGACACCAGATGGGGCCACGGCCGACCAAGCCAGAGACCTGATCATACGCGCAATCGAAGAAGTCATGAGCGATGCCTTCTCGGGTGTTCTGTGGCTGTATCCTGCGGCTGTGAGTGAGACAATGAAGTGAGCTGACGTTAGGGCGGCATACTCATCTTTGCGGCGCTGCGATCGGTGAACCGCTTCCACTTTCGCGGACTGGCCGGCTATGCAATTCACACGGCAATGTTCACGGGAGGTGTTACGCTGTGTCTTCTTGGACTCCTCGCTCTCGGGTCCAAGCAGGTATGGTTCGACGATTCGCCCTCGCACAATGTCCACTACGGCAACCCACTCTACGGCCTCGTGTCAAAGAGTATGGGGATTGCGGTCGTCTTCTTGGTTTATCTCGCGGTGCAGCTGGGCTACATGGTGAGCCTGCGTGCATGCCGAGCTGACGGCAGCTTGCGATGGAAATTGGGTGGCGCGTGTTTCACGTCGAGCGGGAGCAAAGAGAACAGAGTTAGCGCCTCGTGTGTAGTTATCCTAGGGACGTTATCTGATAATGCGGCGTGCGGTATGAACTACGAGGGTCGCTGTTACCCAAGCCGAGCTGTGGAGCATGTGGCTTGCATAAGATGTCCACGTCGTTCTCCTGATATTAGAAGCCGCTTTGCAAAGCGGCTGAGAGCCCCGGCTTGTGCCGAACCACGGGTGGAACGAGAATTGAAATTCGGAGCGATTGCATGCGGTAATATCGGTGCATAACCCGACTTTCCGCCAGGTGGAACTGTCTCGATCTGCCATCAACTCAGCGGGCAAGCAACCATCAAGCAGAGACATGCGGGACCGATATGCCCGACAACAGCTCTGAAAGTTTCTGTCCGGGCTCTTGGCGTGCACGGATTACCACCTCGCGGCTCGTGGTTCGTGGGCGGCTGGCTCGGCATTCCCGCTTTATCTGATTTGCATATCTGATTACAGACATCGGCAAGCCACGGCCCTTAGTGCCAAGGCACCTGAGACGAGCTCGCTTAACCGTGCGGGGTGCCGTAGCTAAAAGCAAATGTTCATGAATGAAGAGGGTGCGGTTCATGCCCGCTGCGGCGTTTTGACCTCGATGGGTCAAACTTTCGGCAGCGGTGAATGAAATGTGTGGCTCCCCTGCACTATTGTCTCGGTCGGCTGGAGCGGACACTGTCTCGCCGGTACTTTGTCCAGGCCTAGAATGCGGAGCGTGGGATGCTCCGCAACGACAAACAAGACTGCAGCGAGTGGACCCGAGGTACGGGCAGACCACCTGGGAGACCGTTCAGGATCAAACGGGCAGTCATGGAAAAAGCGGAAATCTTATCAGATTGTGATTGGGTTCGTCGGTTCGGTCCCCGAGCTCAGTGCGCCAAGCCGGCCGAAACGAAGGAGTGCGTTCACATCAGGCTGGGACCCACGCTGCTTGGCGCCAAGTCGCTCACATGAAACGGCCAGCATCCTTTTTTGCGCGAATTTCGAGACCTTGGGAGCCACAGTCACACGACCCATATAATGGAGCGGAGCGTCCCCTCTCCCTCGCACGACACGCATCATGTCACGACCAGTCGACGAGGAAAGGCAGCAAGAGCTTCGCAATCGCAACTCGTCCAGCCCTAGCAGCGATGATCTCTCCAAGGTGGAGTCCAAGTCGCCCGGCGTCCGCCGGATGGAGGCGATCAACGATGTCTGGACGCGGACCAACAAGATTTGGTTCATCGTCGCCTTGGTCATCCTCACCTGTGGGTTCCATGCTGCGATCCAGCTGACAGGCAGACACGCGATCTACTGCTGCGACCGTGATGCGAACATACCAGCAGCTCGCTCTCAACGAGTTTGGCCAGTCGGCCAACGCTGGTCTCGTTGGAACAGTTCGACAGGTCCTCACTTCGGCCTCGCTTCCCATCACCGCCAAAATGGCCGACTATATCGGCCGTGGCTTCATTCTCAACTGCACCGTTCTCTTCTGGATTGTTGGTGGCGTTGTTGTCGCCACATCGCACAACCTCGGTGGTTGGCTCCCTGGTTTCCTGCTCTACACCCTCGGACACGTGGCTGGCAATGTCATGAACTATGCGCTCTCCATCGACACTAGCTCCCTGCGCAACCGTCTCTTCCTGCAGTTTGCCTTCGTCTTCCCGTCCATCATTAATGTGTGGGCCGGTGGCAGCATCGCCGAGGACGTGGACGAGGGACCGGGATGGCGCTGGGGCGTCGGCATGTGGTCCATCATCATTCCACCCATCGCCCTTGGACTCTACGCCGTCTTTGCCCACGGCTACCTCAAGGCGCGCAAGGCCGGACTCATCGACGGCATTCCCTCTGCGTGGCGTCTGCTGCGCAGCGGCAAGGCCTGGAAGCACCTGTTCTGGATGATGGACCTTGTTGGTCTCACGCTCCTCGCTGGTGCCCTTGCGCTCATCCTCCTCCCCCTCTCGCTCGGCGGTAGCTCTGCCGAGGCGTGGCAGACGCCCAAGGTCCTGACGCCGCTTTGCATTGGTGTCCTCCTTCTTCCTGCATTCGCCTTTTGGGAGGCCAAGTATGCCCGCCACCCCATCTTCCCCTTCCAGGTCATGAAGGACCGTCACGTCATCATCATTCTCCTCATTCAGTTCCTCAACAATATCGCGACCAGCACCCGCGACGCCTACCTGTACACGACGCTCGTTGTCTCCTTCAACCAGTCGGTTGCTGGTGCCACTCGCATCAACAGCATTTCCGGCTGTGCATCCTCGGTGACCGTCTTTGTCGTCGCCATTCTCATTCGCAAGTTCCGCCTCGTAAAGCCCATCGTCATTGCCGGCGTGGTCCTCATTACCGTCGCTCAAGGCATGCACGTGCAGTTCCGTGGCGGCTACTCGACAAGCCAGCTTGCGGGTATCATTGCGGGAGAGCTGCTTGAAGGCATTGGAAGTGAGTATCGATTGTTTCACCACTAACGTCAGCCGGTATGAGCGGTCACCCCTCGCTGGTCGCGATGCAGGCCAAGCTTAGCCACGAGCACGCCCTCCTCATCACATCCTGCTGGGCTGTTGGGTAAGTCTACTGGCGTGGACTGTGCTGACATCAGTTCGCAAGCCGGTGGTGGTATCGCTTCCGCCGTGTCCTGTGCTGTCTGGAAGTCGCTTCTCCCGGGCAAGCTGCAGCGCGGCCTCGAGTCTGCCGGCGTGCCTGACGCGAAGAAGCTCTCCATGTCCATTTTCCGCAAGCCGCTCGACTTTGTCAAGACGAACCCGCCCGGAGACCCGGCGCGCGATGCTGTTCTCTTCGCCTATCGTGACGTGCAGCGCACGTTGAGCATCATTGGCCTCGCCATTTCCGCCATTCCAATCATCCTGTCCATCTTCATGGACAATGTCCGCCTCGACGAGCGCAAGACCATTGTCGACTCGGATAGCGAGGAGGACTTGACCGTCCGCGAGTCGCCGCTCTACGTTCAAGGTGACAAGAAGGAGTTTGCCGAGAGCGAGAAGGACGTCAAGCGCGTCCCTGCCCAGTAGTCGGGCCTGCATATAATCTAAAAAGGTGCACGATGCATCACATAGCAATGTTTTGAACGCCGCAGTGCCAAGACCACTCGACGGCCGAAATTCGGTTGCCAAGAAGCGTGGCCCACATGGGCGGCATCCGCGGTGAAGTGGATGCGGGCACTGCGCATGTTCGCCGCACTGTGAGAAGTGGGTCAGACGCGCTCACATGTTCAGTCGTAGTATCCTCTAGTAGCGATCAAGGACCAGGCCCGTCTTCAGCTTGCCCTCGCGGTTGAGCCAGCCGCGACTATCCAGCTCGTGCATGACCTCGTCGCGCAGAGCAGAGGCGTTGCTCCCGTCGGCACCAAAGGAGAGCTCAGTCGTGAGCTCCATCCCCGTCCCATTGGCATTCTTGAGGGGAAGGACCTCGACGCGCACCTCGGTATCGTTCCACTTGCCAAACCAGACCTTGGCAGTGACGGGCCCATACTGGCGTGACCGTTTCAGAGTATCTGTACCCCATCCATGGTGATTCCAGTCGGCAATCTTGTCGGGAATGTGGTTGACGAGAAGATACAGTCCCCAGTCTGCGCTCGGGATTGCAGTCCCATTCAGCGTCCACAGCGACAGCTTGACAGAGTGATCAAAGCTGAGGGTCTGCTTGGTTGTGGTCCAGTCGATTTCGGCGTCTTCAGTGAACCCCGCATCCCTAGCTTCGGCGAGCGCCGAATCGAGCCCATCCGGAACCGCGAAACGCTTCTTGTAGGTCAACTCAACATCTTGGCCCTCCTTGTGTCGGATGCGAACGACCCAGCCCTCGGCATTCAGCCCCTTGTCGTTGGTGTCAAAGTATGCCCATGTTCGTTCCTGCGGTGGGGACTTGAGAGAGAATGTCGACACGACATCGGTGCTGGGCTGGCCAGACTTGAGTGCCGAGTCGAGAAGAGAAAACTTGACTTCGTAACTCAACGGCGTGCACGAGCTGGCAAAGGCCCTGCCCAGGGGTCTGCCGAGAGCCAGGAACGAGATGGCAGCGAGCTTGATCATTGTGAGATGGGATATGTGGTGATTGACGAAACGCACAACATCGGTTCTGAGACATGAACATGAGGCCCTCTGTCTTGACGTCATGTTCACACGACCTGGCAGCCATTTCAGATCCGTTTGAGCACTTGGTTTGGCATCTTTACAGTTTATTCAGAAGATTACCGAGATACAGCCGTGGCTAGATAAGAGATCGCGAGGAATGCTTTCAGTGCCTTCCTGGCCCCTCGCGCGCACTTTCGGCTAAACTAGCTGGCTTGTGCGACCCTCGGATGCACTGTTGAGAAGTTACTTAGGGTTAGGGGGTTAGGGGG
>NW_014040918.1:0-15849 GCF_000293215.1 Trichosporon asahii var. asahii CBS 2479
ATCCTCGATCCTCGATGCTCGCACCTAGGAACATTCCCCACACGCGTCGCACTAACCCTGCTCCATAATAGATCACCGGCTCCGGCCAGCCCATGGTGACCGTCGACCTGGAAGGAAGGGAGGGAAGGGGAGGAGCGATGAACAGGGTGCCTGAACCCGGGCTAAAGCAAAGCATACTCACAAGGTGGAAGAAGACAGCGGCGACAAGATCGTGCGCCGGTCGAATTCGCCGTAATCGACCAGACTTTGGGCGTGCGCAATCTGTGCATGTTAGCGTCAGGTTGCGCTCCATGATCCACGAGGCCTCGCCTGGCACCCCTTGCAACTGAGGGCTGGTCATCGAATTCAAGACGCGTCCACCTCGGCCACGCCTTGCCCAGACAGGGATATGGAGCTGCGAGCCCGCCGAACCCTGCGATCACTTTCGCTGCATCCAAGATACCTCGTCAAGTGAGGGAATTGGCGCACGGAATGTGCTCCCGTAGCGGTGTACAGTTCACACCCCCGCAGCGAGATAACAACGCAGACTATGGCGCGGGCATACCTTGGAAGCCCACCATATTCCATCAACATTGTGTCATGGCCCCATATGTGACCGCTCAAGCACGCTCAAGTGATCATAAATGGTTCCTCCTCTCGCAGCCGCGGAGTTGATCCGGCATTGACGAGGAAGCGGCCGCCGAAAGCCTCGCATTCATTCTCGGAGGTCGGGCCGTGGTGCGACCAACAGGTGACCAGGACAGCAACCAACTGCACCGCACCCAGGCGCACGAGGAGAAAGATCGATGACTGCCGAGGAAGACAGAACGACGCTTCGGCCCAAACCGGTCCGACATCAAATGGGGATCGGCTCGCAAATCGGCATGATTGACACGATCGGCAACGCTTCATTCTTCACTCACCGTTAGGTTCGTTCAAAAGTCGTTCAGCTGGAATCTACTCGAGGCCAAGAGATTTGGGTGGACGTTGGACGGATGTAGGCCGACGACTGTGGACGGGTGTTAACGATCGACTGACTTATGACTTGACCATGTGACTAACCTGCACGAGCTGTCTGTCGAGGAAGGCAAGGGGTAGTGTAGGGGGAAGACCGATGATGGAGGAAGGGGTGGAGTGATGGGAGGAAGGTCGTTAGGGGGATCGTGAAACAGGCGATGAGGAGGAGCTGGAAAGAGTGAGCGACGATCACAAGGGCTGGGGTATATGAGGTGAGTAGTGAGTGGGGCTGGCAAGTGGGAGCGGACGGATGAGGGACAAGGGGTGGTGGTGGTGGACAGAAGAAAGAAAAGTCGGAACAAGGATGAGCAAGGCACGGAGGTGACTGATGGGAAGGGCGGGAGCTCGTGCGTTTGTCGGCGGCATTGGCGAGCGTGCGCTGCGTGCAGGTGTCGCGAGGTCGTGCTTGCAACAGTGGTGCCCGAGGTGTGCTTATTGATGGTGGCTTGGCCCGCAGTCGAGACTGGGGACTGGTTGGCGGACAGGGATGGACAATACAGTCGAAGCAAGATGAGACGTAGTTCTCATTCCTGGGAGTCCTGGATGGGTCTCGTCGGTGGTTGGTCGTAGCCGGAGGCGCAGCTGATGAACAAAGAGGAATGCAGTCGAGGAACGGGCCGAGGAACGGGCTTGCAAAAGGTAGGTGTTTCAGAGGGGAGGAGGAGGCTGCTCACAGGAAGATGTTGGGTGGTGGGAGTGTCGGAACGCAAGACTCGAGTCGTGGAAAAAGAGGTAGGTCGTGACAAAGAACGAGATGGAGAGGGAGGATGGAGGAGAAATGGAGGAAGACAAGATAAGAGCGAGTGACTAGTGACGGGGGAAGGTCGTTGGTGCGGTCTGATGGACAAGGCGAGCGTGCAAGCAAACGGCACGGCCCAGCGATGGCGCACCCATGGCTGAGGGGCGCCGTGGGGGTGGGTGGCGAGCATGCGGCACGCGGCGTGCACCCAGGCCGCAGCACACACCACACACTCCACCACACTCCACACGAGCACGAGGCCTCACTCTGCCTTCCGGCGCCGTCGCTGAAACACACTCTCCAGCCAGGCCTGGATCGCCCGGAATCCACTCAACCCAGCTAACCAACCAACCAACCAACCAGCCAACCAGGCGCTCACTGCTTACACACAAACTGAGGGGGGACACGACGCCAACTCACGATGCTATACTTAATGCTTATGCTTGTGTGGTATGCTGCTTATGTTGGCTATGCTATTTGCGGCGAGATGCTGTGCTCCGGTGCCGGACTTTCCTTCGCCGAGGGCGCCGAGAGTACCGAGGGTGCGAGTGTGACGTATCAAGACCGCCGATCAGGTCGTGTGACGGAATGCAGGACAGTGTTGTTAAGTCAAGAGCTGGTCGATTGGTCGACTGGTCGAGCTGAGTTGTTCAAACGTCAACAACAGTTCAATCACCAACTGCATCCAACTCACCTCTCGACAACAACACACAACACCACGGGCTACACACCGCACACACGTTCCACACGTTCCTCACGTTCCTCGCCCGATCGAGCACGAGCGCAAGCCCGCAAGACCCAGCGCAGACCCAGTGCCAGACCCGATACACGGCAAGAGCGCGTGTATCGTGCGTGTTGGCTGTTTCGGAAGACACGGACGCACACTCGCCAGCCCTGCCCTTTGGCTAGCCTTGACCCTGGGACAGAAACGCCGCCGACCTGGAGCACCTGGGAGGTAGTCGGAGCGATGACTTTCGGGCCTGGTGTGTGCTCGTCGTGCGTAGGTGCGGTGGGCGAGGGCGTGTTCTGGCAAGCGGTGGTGCGGTGTGTATGGCGTCGAGGGAAGAAGGGCAGGAAGGGTCGAAGGGGTGCGGAATGGAACTCGGACTGGAGAGCGTGCGAAATGCGATGGGCGAGATGGGCGAGGACGTGCTTGTGCCGTGTTCCGGTAGAGAGGACAGGAAGACAGTCACGAACAAGAGGCAGTGACGGAGGAACCGGAGGTGTCGTGCGGGTGTGGTGCTCGTGCGCTCAGGTGTTCAGGTGTTCAGGTGTCAGGTCGGCTTCTTCGCTTCTTCTCTGGCGTTGGCGGCTGCTGGCAGCTTCGCACCTGACGAGATCTCGCTGTATCTCTTTTATCTGGCAGACGCACAGAGATACAGAGAGTGTGCCGAGGTGTGTGGTGGCTGTCAGGGGACCAGGCAGCAGGGGTGGGTGAGGGGTGAGGTGCGGCAACACACACGCACGAGCACACTCAACACAACCACCTGGACACACTACACACGCAGAGACACACACACAGCCAGACAGCCGTGCGGCCTTAGTCGAGAGGGATGCGATGGGTTCAACTGGCGAACACTGGTCGTGCGATGCTACTTCTCTTTGTTGCGGGTGTTGTTCCCGTCGTAGGTCGTTCCGAAGTCGTGAGTCAAGCCGAGTCGTATACAGTAGACGGTAGACAGCTGAGCAGGTGGGTAGTAGACAGTGGGTCGATGACAGCAGACAGAGCACAGCTGGGACAGGGGGATCTGGGTCACGGAACGGAAAGATCACCGGGCGCGAGGTGGAGGGGTGGAGGAGTGCCGCGAACCGGCTTCCAGCGATGATCTTGGTCGAGGGCGCGGGCGCGGTTCGTCGCTCGCAGAGGTGGAGCAAGGGATGAGGGTGCGACTAACTCGCGCCTGCACTTGTGCGAGGCGGGTGCGGGACAGGGACGAGAAGACGGAAGGGCGAGCGGTAGTCGGCCGGCGCTGCGAGGTTGCACCGGCAGTTGCAGTTGGAGGCGTTGAATTTATGGGCGAGCAGCCTGCACGGATAGGGACGCGAGCAACTCGGTGCGGTGACATCAACATAGTCGCCCCGCCTACTCGCCCGCCAGCCGTCAGCCTTGGTCTGCCTCGTGCAGGGCAGTCGCCGCCGGTCGCGATACCTGCGCCGGGGACCAGGTAGGGGCACCCGGACTGAGCGTACGCTTGCCGCGAGGCAGCCGGCAGTCCGTAGGGACGAAGAGGTGTGTGCGCCGGAGCGGTGGCGTCTGCCAAGGGGGTTGCTCTCGTTCGTTCGGAGAGGAATAGAATGGGAAGTCGCTACAACTGAGTGTGGTATGGAACCGAGTACAACGCCGCTGTGTCGCCGGGAACAGGGAGGTGAATAACGAAAGAACAAGACAGGAGAAGTGGACACAAGATAGATCATGACGCTCTGTGTGTGTTGGCTGTTGTGGGGAGGGCGCCGATAGACACCTCCGACGGGGGACAGAAGCTGCGTCTGTTTACAACGATCAGCTCCGTCACGGAGTGACCACTTTGATGAATCGACATCGTCTATCTCTGCTATATCTATCATACGATCCACTCTGTGGAGGTCTGACTGTGAGAAACATTTGAGGGGGCAGAAGTGAACAGGAGGGTGCAGATAGGAGGGCGAGTAAGAGCCTGCGACAAATGGAGGCTACACGCTAGAGTGGAGTGACTGCGAGGAAGTGATCTGGGTGCGGGGGGCAAGAGGATCTGGTGTGTCGTGTCCGTGCTGAATGCAGAATCTGCAGTGCGGTCATCGCCACCATGCCGGACCGAGCGCAAGGGCGACACACACAGCGTCCGTGGGTGTGCGGTCTGCCCACCTCCGCGCCTCCGCACCCAAGATATTCCGACTTCAACCGTGCCATCGCGTATGTCTGCGCAGAGCTGCCAACATGACTTCGACAGGGCCACACATCCACACACGCGCGAGCGCGTATGCTCCAGGGTGTGGCGGTCGCACCGCCTGTCAAACCCTCGACAAGCCGGTCAGGCAACTTTGTGTGCATTCCACATCTGGCAGGGACAATCTGGATCGCTGGCGCCGATGGAATGCGAGGTCCGGGGACGAAGCGCGCCTGCGGACCTCGGCGATGACTCAGTCTTCATCTGCAACGTCCTCTGAACCCACTCCGGACACACCTTCGCACTCTCTAGACACGGCCGGCATTCAACTCGGCCCAAAGACACACGCCTCCCGGTCACCCGGCACTAGGTGACCCAGCGCCGGGAAGGCAACAGTCAGTGCCAACCCTTTGGGATCAAGGAACCAGCCCAGACAGATGAAAAGCTCTGGCCACTGGGTGCGGGGTGCGAGCCTTCCCTATCCACACGTCCTCGCTCCTTCTGCACGTTCTCTCCTCTGCCCAGCAGAACAGTGCGCCGGCACCGAGGTGTGTGTGGCTTGGGTGGTTTCATCTGCATCTTCGTCTTGCTTCTCGGTGCCAGCCACGACCAGCCACTGAGACAGACGCAGTCTGAGCGAAAGGCGGACGGCACATGCAAAGCTTGAGATCGAAAGGCAGCGAGAGGCATAAGAAGCTTATCACTATTCATGCATATCGTCATTAGTCGCATCCTTTGCTCGGCGGCGGTCAAGGCCTGATGACCGACGGTCGTTATCATTCACCGAACAGATCTCGGCGACTGGGCCCCCAAGCTTTCAAGTGGTCGGGCGAGAGCGGTGGAAGACGACACTACCTGGGTCAGTCGGTCGGTCTTGGGCGTGGGTGTCTGGTCCAGACACCGAGCAATCATCTCGTACCTGCGCCAGCGCCAACTGCGCCGAGATCACAGACGCAGACAGCAGGAACCGGCTTGCTGGCTGAGTGTCGAAGCGCAACGGACCTGCGCCTGGACACGCCTCCGTGACAGCCGGCAGCACCGATAGTCTGGGCTCGGCGCCACAGAGTTACCAAATCTACAATTCTGCCACTTCTCTTATCCAGCACGCTTTGTGCTGAAATATCGCCCGCCATTTGCTTGGGCTGCATAGACGTCTACGGCTCCTTCGTGACCGTTCAATCTGGGAGGCGCGAAGACGCCTCCATCAGAGTCAGCTGAGAGACACGCCAGCGCCAGACACGCCGGAAACGGCCAGGGGAGAGTGCAGGCCTGTGCGTGTGTGGTGGTCGTGCGGGGGTGGAGCAAATGCAGCCCCGGTGTGCCTGGTGTGACTGAGTGACGACTGGCGCCGAGGGACCGGGGGGCCGAGCGCTCCGCGGCGCGGCCCTGGCCCGTCACACTGCGATCGCCCTCGGCAGCGACGGCAGCAGCGGCACCGCCGCTCACGTCGCTCACGTCGCTCGCAATCAGAAGCATCCCGAGGTGCATGTGACTGCAGTCGGTGACAGTGCCACCTTGGAGTCACGGAGCCTGCCGCACGTGGGCGAGTTCGAGTGCACCGCCGTCGGCGACTTCTCGCTGACACCGTATCGAAACAAGACCCCGGGACGAACCACTTCAAGCCAGACTTGACACATTGTTAGACCACAAAAACGTAAAAGCTGGTGAGACTTCAGGTCTGCCCCAGCCTCAATCCCCAAATTTCGTCGCGGGTTGAGACATCTGAGACATCAGCTTCAGCATGCCCAGGCTGGGCATTGTCGTCGTCATCTCTCATTCGTCTCGGAGCCGTTGCACCACCGTGTCGAGGTTGGCGACTGATTTCGTGTCGATCACGCAGAACCCCTGTTTTGCTTTTCGCCCCATGTCAGCTTTCATTGCGGCGAGCGCCGAGACCTCGTTACCCGTCGTAGGCGCCGCGTTCGGCGTGGGCGGCATGGATATCCAGACTGTTTACCATCTGGCTGCCCGCTGTGGCTTGCCTAAGCGCCGTCGGCGGTTATGGCGCCTTCGGGTATCGAAGTGCGGGCTAGCGGTGCGGCGGGGTGAGCTTAATCGTCTGTGAGTTCGACACAGTTTCGACGCCTCGGAACATCTAGGACCCGGCTGTGACAAGCTCGGCGGTGGCTTGCCCATTCTATCATTACTTGGCCTTGCACGGGGGCGTTCGACTGCGGCGCCGCTGTGCCGCTGTGCCGCTGTGTTGCGTGCCGCGGCGCGCGCCGATACCGCTACTCTTACACTGATGAACCAGTGTCAGGTAGAGTGTCAGCCGTTAGTACGCACGTCGGCTCCGATACGACTTCTCCTCTGGTCGGCGCGGTAAGCGACAGACGGGCACTGTGAAGTATCGAGTCGCCGTGCACAGCACACAGGAATCACAGGATTGCAAGGAGCTGGGATGAAATGTTCAGGACACGAGAAGGTTTACTTGGCGCAGATCTCTCTCCTGCACGAATTTCGGTGACCACACCGCTTGCATTAGTTCGGCGCCGCATTCTGCAGTTTTCTGATCCTTATCGCGAATCTCTGAGGTAGGTTCGGCCACGCAGCGCCGCTGTACGTACCGCTACGTAGTGTACGTAGTGGTATGTTGGTATCGCGATCGCGAACCTAAGCGCTGAAGCGCACGTACGTACGCGCATCGCTAACAGGGGTGTATCTCTGTACCTACTACTGCATCTTCCGTCATACAGCGCGGCATCGAACTGGCTCCCGCCCAGCTCGAGCCAGCTAGAGCCTAGACACATTCCCGATGCAGCAAGGTATTCACCGATCCACGGTATGCAACGAGGTACCCACCATAGGGAGGACCCCAATCTGCCCACCCCTGGCGGAGCAGGAAGTAGCAGACGGACACTTTGCTGACAGACGAATGGGGGCCGTCGCTGAATTCGCCGACCTGCTCAAATGAGCAGGCAGGAGGTCGGGCATGCTCTGATGGCCGTGGTAGGCCGCTCGCCAAATGGCTAGATAGTTTAGGCTGGGTGGTCCGTGGGCGCCAGTGTGCAAACCTGCAGGCAACAATGCCAGCGTGGAGCTGTTCGCTACCTACTTTTCAGATTAGGCAGTCCTGCGACGAAAAAAGTCATGGGAAAGGCGGGCCCAGAAGGACGGGTTAGGACGGGTTCCACGCCGATGTGAATTGCAAGCTTCACTTCGATCCTGGCCTGGCGCCCTCCTTCCCCCTGTCGTGCGCCATATCGGCTGCCCATATTCGCTAGGAACCAGTTACGGAGGGGGTCGTTGTTGCCGGATGGATAATCGATGTGCGTTGTGCAGCGCGCCCGGTCCATTGACCGGTGCATGGTGCCGCACCGGTCGCCATTTGCATGCTGTAATAACCACCGACCGTACAATTGATTTCTGAGGGATGAGGACGGGCATGCGGGCACGCAAGCTGGCACAGGAACGGCGCTGTGCCATGTCGTTTTAAAGAAGGCGGACAGGATGGCCAGGATCCGCGAATACTCACCAGTGCCTCGGACCGGGTTCAAGGTCATCGGCGACCACGGCCCGGAAGGGCCGGAAGCCACCGAAAACTGCAGAAGCGGGTTGGAGTGTGTACATGACAGACAGTTTGAGAGGTTTCGAATGCATAAACGGAGGCTACAGATGTCGGCGTCGACGCCCGCTACGAATGAGGCAGATACGTTTCGGAGCTTATCTGGTGCAGCTTGTGCAAGGCGCCCCACCTACTCGGCGACCGGCTCCGATAAGATGGGCAAAATCATTCGCGTCCGCTCTTCACAACGCCAGAGACCTGTACGTTGTGCGAAAACCTTAGAAAATCCAGCTGACCCAGTGCCCGCGAAGACTGTTGTGCCTCGTGCCTTGTTCCTGGTTCCTGATTGCTCCTGAGGTTGCAACCCAGTTTCTGCAGGCTGAGCACCTCCCTGTTCAGTGAATGATTCACAATTCACTTAAAGTGTTCGAAGGTGCGAGTTCGAGACACCTACATGGTTATGGCGCACGTACGGGGTGGCTTATCGCCTTTGCCGTCATCATCAACATTGACATTGACGGCAGTAATGTGCCCTTTGGTGTCAGGAGTGCGACGAACTTTATGGCTATGAACAAGCATCACTGCTGGAAATTTGGCCAGCCTGCCAGGTCCTCGCAGCATAGTGAACCTCACTTTTGGGCCCGTCATTGAGCGTAACCTGAGATGAGCGTCATGTGTATCCATGGTGAGGAGTCTCGCTTACGATCTCCTATTGAACTTCATTTGATGTTCTCCACGAGGATATTCCGAAACCTTGGTCATTCGCAACACTTTCATGTCGCACCTTGCCCACGAACGTTCGCATCGGTTTCACATTCCGGTTGCCACGGTTGTGAAGATCGTGCAGTGGAGTGGGAAGGAACGGTAGTTCTTATTGACGTCTATCCAGAAATGCGCACAATCGTACGTTGACGGCAGCCCGAAGTGCGCCCTAAGGTGCTTAGGCGGCGGCGAAGTGAGCCTAAGCGTGCGGTTCTCACCTCGCACCACTAACTTACGTGCACCTGTTATGCTGCAGTGCCTTCTACGTCCACAGGCTGCCGCTGTTGACGTGAGCGCGGGGTCCGAATCGCAGTTAGGCGGCGCGTACGGTCCTGAGCGCAGAGGGCTTAGGACTTTCGGCGGACCCTTCTCCCATGATACAAGGTGCGGTGACTGCTATCGATGACCGTGAGCACACCCCTCTGTGCCCGATACTACTGATCCAATCGCCGACGCTGCATGCGAGCTCCGTGTACCAGCTTCGGCGGATACGGCATGGGAGGGGCGGTTCGGACACCCTTGCGGACCTTCATGGACTTCGGTCCCTGCCAGGTATAGGGTCCTCAGGATTACAACAGTCTTCGGGCCGCCTTACTGCATTCACTGGCAGCATTTCAGCGTCCTTTCAGTGCTCCCCGAGAATGAAAAAAGCGCCCTACGAGCGGTGAGTGAGAAACAGAGTAGCGGGTAATGCTCAATCATGCCGGCAAGTACATAACATACGATATGGAAGCAAAATCGTGAAACTGCAAGGAGCAAACTCTAATGCTGATGGAGGGCAAGTTAGGGTGAGAGTTAGGGTGTCCATCGTGGACACCGAGCAGATAGCTTTGCACCAAGCTGACCCTAAGTACTCGTCAGAAGTGTCAGATTTCAGTTTCAGGCATGAACAGTTCAGGCATCGATGTCGAAAAATGTCTGACCAAAAGTCAGGCTACAGAAAGTCAAGGCCGAATATCAGGCGCGCTCGTACGTGTATCCTAGTGATGAGGGCCTGGCATTCGCACACTCCTGCAACTCCTGCAATCAGGACTGTTCAGTCTAAGTGCAGATACGCTAGCCCTCAACTCCCGCTGCCCTATCTTTTTCCTCCACTACGAGTGCTCTGGTCTGGTACATTCCTGTGGACAGGGCTGGGCGACTGGGCGTGCTGGGCGTGCACGACGAGTATGCCGCGGCGCAGGAACGAGTGCAAGCAACCCGTGCGCACCTGACAACAACCGCATCTTGAATGGCTCGCTGCAGCTCCATCGGCAGATTGGACTGCCACCCTTGAGAAGGGGGAGCTCTCCCTATTTACAGAACCTGCATGCGGGGGACCCTCGCACAGCAACCTTTATGTTCGCACCCTCTCCACCTCGCTACGGATCACCGCTTGCCGGGACAGCTAACCTCCCGTAACGAGAAAGCAGTTTCTCCCGTGCGCGTGTACTTGTTGGCGTACTAGGTTGCTGTGACTTCTGCCGCGGGGAGGCCCGCACCAGCTGGTGCGGACCCCGCTTCCGAGAGGCCTGTCAAACTCTTGCTTACGCACGTCAGGAACGCTGGAAACGCGCGGTTGCACTAATCGGGTCCCAAAAGGAGTGGCCATATGTGCTTTGCACTTCTCCCTGCAACTTCCAGTTGTGTGCACATTTGGAGACCTCCCCAACAGAGTGTACTGAAACATCTCCAAACCCAACAAGAGGTGCCGCTTCCTCCGCTGTCACTTACCCAGTCGCTCGCTGGCCAGTGACATGTCCGGCTGAGCACACCACCTTCCTCATATCAGTACGCCGTATGCGATCCGTTGCACCCCACGCATTCCACAACTCCTTAGGAATGGGCAGCGGAGCATGGTAACCTGAGACGCCACGTCGACCGCAAAGACTACTCGTTCGCACTCGTGCACCAATCTAGCTCACACTAAGATATATCTAATGCCCACACGTACAAAGAGTTCTACCCGCAGTGCAACCTGGACTGGCCCATGGATCCGTGCATCAGTTTGAAGCGAAACAGCGATGGGGAGCGAACAGGCTGCATTTTCGGTCTTCAAACAGGTGCCCAACCAAGAACTTCTTCGGATCCGGACTGCATGGTGGGAAAAAGTCACTAACACTCAACGCAGGACTCCGCATTCGTCAAGTGTCGGTGAGATCTCGACGACGTCTGGCTGAGTTTGTTTGAGGCTTGCCAGGACTGAATATTCATGTGTTTCTCGCTTGCTCAAGCGCCGGAGTTTGAGGCGCCCGATGCCGACATGCTTGAATCGCATTAAGCACAGTCATCTGAGACGGGGGCTTGCGCGGCTGGGTCCTATCCTGATCGAAGGCTAACCCCGCGAGCAGCATGCCGAAGAGGCCGACGAGGTTACCAACTCTCGCCCGAAAGAAGCACTGGCCGAAGCATAAACGATCCGCTGGAGTTGTAGCTCGTGCACAGCCCATGCGGGCTAGGTTTAGAAGTTCGTCACGTTGGTCGGTCGCGCAGTGGTCGCCCTCGCTCGGTTCAGCGGTCACTCGACCACCACCGACCACCACCAACCACCACATTCAAACCCGGGACAGCGATGCCGGCGCATGCAGTACCCGTTGAGGCTGCGCACGTCCCTCTGACCCCGACTGGAAGGATTGGAGCGGCTGCGGCGGCGTTGAATGGCGCTTGCACGAGATAACATAATGGCGCCGGCTCGCGCGGCTCGGCGATAGCGCTGAATTGCACGCTGACACAGGGGTGGTCTCCTGCTACACTCCAGTTTCGCTGATGCAGCCGTCCCGCTGTTCCGTGTCAGAGGTGCTTATGGCAGCGTCACACTCGCGCACAGATCTCCGCTGCAACTGACCAGACATCTCGCTCGTAAAACGAAACCCATGGGTCCTAAGGCGCTGCTCGGCGTACGTTATAGCCAGTCGGTCAGGCGTGCATTCCTATGTACGCAAGCCTGCTATTCATTCGGCAGACGAAAAGCATGCGCGAAAGCAGCCTATCAACAACAGCGTTCCGTCGGAAAAGCCTCGGACACAGCCCACCCACCACCCTACGGTCCGGTATCCTGTTAGCGCAGTGAGATCACTCAGGATACCAGGAGCCCACTGCGCAGCTGTCCCGCGTACGCCTTGCCCTCTTGAAATTCTCGAAATCCCACAAGATTCCTACATTCTTCACTTCTATTTTCTGCGGTGCTAACAAATCCTTGCTCTCAAGTCCCATCGATCCTTAACTCTATCAAAGTCCGGATATACAGCAGATCGCTGTCGGCCAGACGAGCGTCCGAGACACCCCGACGTCACTGGCCGCGCTACAGCTATGCACCGCGTGCAACGCGATAGTCCAGTGACTACCCTTGGTCACGGTGGGGCCGAGAGTGGGGAATGCATGTCCCTGCAGGCTCGCAGGACTTGCTCGGCAGCGCGGCTCATGCGTTCCGAACGTGCCACTGGAATTGTCAGCCCGAGCCGGCTCAGCAAGCGATATGCGATATGGCTGCTGCGATCGACGCTCCGGCAGGCGCTCCGGCGTATGCGTGCGCAGAGTACTGAAGGAAAGGAAACTGAAAGGCGGTTTTCGGCCGGCGTCGTACACCATACTCGGTGTCGTTCGGTATGGTGGGGCGCCGTTCGTCCTACACTATTCTGAACGTCCTGGAATCGCACCATGTGGGTTTCGACGCTCGTTCTGATTTGTCTGCAGCGGATCTCGTGGATAGTCTCGACCAAGCGTCGTCGTTGCTGTTGCACCGCTCTTTGCCTTGCCGACAGCGACGAACCCACTTGTCCAGTTTGAGGCTGTCGTGTCTCGGACGGCTGTGTCACAGTAACCAGAGTGGCGAAGTTCCACCAGAATTTATGACCCGTTAGTTGCGACAGTGGAGTGATGAGCCGCATACTTTGGAGCAGCGGGTGTCGGATAGCCGCCAGCTCCTGTCAGTGGTGCATGCGCATGCTTACAGCGAATCTTTCGTTGGAATGCTTCTCGCCGACGATCATGGTCATCTGGTCCTCATTAGTGGCGCCGCGACACCGCCTAAGGCGTCTTTAGGCTAGGATTATGCGGCTCCGGGTCTCGCATATTGCATTCTCTGATGCCTCTACGCATCATCTGTCTGAGGGGCTCGGTATCAGCGGCTCGGTGGCTCAGTTGTCACCCGGCCGGGGTCGAATTGCTGGGCTGACTGGTCTGGGTGGGCTCACCTGCGCGCCAGCCAGTGTGGTGCGGCATATCAGAAGGACTATAGGGATCGGGTTAAATGATACCGTAAAGCATTCCAACATCCCCGCTACTTTCGCGGCTGCGATTCCAGGTCGCCCCAGGTCGCAGCGACGCTAGTGCAGGTTCGTGCAGGATTGCGATCTGACTGCGATTCGATGCAACTGTTTTCTGGGTGGTGTCGTACTGAATCCCGCCTGCCGGAAAAAGCTGGTGGCCTTGAAATCTAATGCGAAGCAGACTGTCGATTACAACATCTCGCAGGGCCGCCGGTAGGGTGCTAAACGGCTCGGTCTCACCAGTGTTCAATATCTGGACTGCGGGAACGCAATCCTGCTCCTCGGAGCCTGGAACACCCATAACGTGTTGGACCCAGCTCAGGACGTCCCAGATTCCAACTCGTCGACGGCCCTGCATCGCGGAGTTCCAGCACGGCGCCAAGAGCTGATCCTATCGGCCGTCGGCGGGTCTAACGTGTCAGCCAACGCTGCTATCGTGACTTGCAGTGAGTGACGTTTGGACATACTTGCTGCCGTTGCCGAATCATGTTTCAGCATGGCGTGACTGACTCGACGTATCGAAAGCTTGCGCTGCTCTTCACAGCTGTTCATTAGTCCCACCACTCGCCTGACTGTTGCGGATCTATGTGATATGTTACAAAGGCTTAAACCTTTTGCATGCACGAAAGAGCATTGACATTCTAATGTCACTTGGTAACTTAATGGTGAGAGGATTGATAAGGTTTTTACTGGGCGTACTCTGAAGCACTGTCACGGCGCTCACAGGTGGAGCCGCTGTGAGTTCGATCAGAGAACGCAACCAGGTTGAATGCGACAGGGCAGGATGCAACCCCGCTCGCCCGCTCACCAGGTCAGGATCGAGGATACAGAGGAGACCTATGGGATTCAGGAGCTTCCGAGGAACCCATCCTCTATCATCGTGCTCAGCCCTCAGGGTCGCATGGTTCCTGAAGATCGACCCAGGCACAGTGTCTCCCAGAAGTAAGTTTGAGTTTTCGCCCTGCTCAAGGAGGAGCCATGAAAATTCCCAGAAAAACCAAGAAATCTCCAACTTGGGGGAAACCTCAACCAGCGGCCCGAGAAACCCGAGGTTTCCGGAAACTCGGCATGTAGGGGCCTCCTGTCTGATCAATGCCCTGAATTCTCGGCCTAGTCCGAGGTAAGAATTGACCTGGCCAGCGTAAAGTCGCCGATGTACCGGGCCGACCGGCTTCTTGTTGACATCGAAACTCTGAGATCTCATGGAAGCGCTGAAAACTGTCAGCTGGATTTTGGAGCGAGTTTTCACCGCGTCCACGGTTCTATCGAGCTCAGCCCTGCGGCCCGGCCAGCGCCTGGCGCGATAAGCATTGTTCAATCAGGAAGGTTACACCCCTCTCAATGAACATTTAGTCTGTCGTAAACCCCAAAAGCTAGTCGCTGGCTGTCTGAATACCGCGCGTCCGCAAGTGTAAATGGCGAAGACGCCGAATCGCCGAATGCGGGTGTCGCGTTGTATTCACAGGACCAGAGACATCGCGCCGCTGGTCGCTCAGTCACTGATCAGACGCCGAGACGCGAAGTGGCAGATGACCTGTTGAATCATTTGTTGATTGTTGATCGCGGACCTGACGGTCCTGACTTACCCACTCACGGCAGATACGCGCTCGAAGGCGTGCTTGTTGACGCCGCGACGTAGCTGCAGAATCCTCAGAAGGTGCGGCATGACCGGCGGTCGTCCCTGCCTTGCAATCTGCTCGGCTCAGCCGTGAATAGTAGCCTGCGCCATACATGAATCCGCGCGCCGTAGCGCCAGTCAAGCGTTCGAGTGAGGCTGTATTCTGGCGGCTGGGTGTTCTGGATTGTCACGAAGGCGCTAAGCGTATAGGCGTATAGACGCTGCAGATACCAGAAATACACTCGCGTTAGCGTGTCATGCCATTCCTTTCACTGATTCTTTCATTTCAGCCCTCGGAATTCACATATGATTACACCTAGAAAGCCGTAAATCAGGAGACGCCGTGTGCCTTGCAGCCGTGCAGCCGTGTGGCCGTAGAGTGCCGTAGCCTTCCATTCTCTAGCTCCGGAATCCGGGGGCCGCTCGTATTCGAGTGCCGTGGGATACTGTGTGGGCAGTCGTGGGCAACTCTATGTTCGTCGACAAGGTTGCGGTGGCGCCGGGTGTCGCTCGTACTGCAGGGTTCCTTGCACAATTGGTGTACCGGACGCGAAGCGGGTCCGGAGCGGGATTCTCATGCTCATGCGGGCAGATCATGCGGCGTATACAGGCGCAGACTTCACTGGCCAGCGACAGCTACCACCTCCAGGTGCAAGGTTGTACAGACCAGCCTGGCCTGGCTATTGGGCTTAAGGTGATGATTGAATTGACTCTAGCAGTTGAGCTTACCATGAATGCTCGTGAATAGCAATTAATTGGGGGCGTTACTATATTCCGCTACAGACTTTTCCCTAATACTGCAACGCCGAGTAATTCCAGGCACGGTCAGGCACAGCCTGACGTGTACATGAGGTGGACTGTGATACGCCATGTTCCCTTACGTCAGGGTCATTTGCTTCCGCGACGCCACCACGACTCGTTGCAACGAGTTGCAACTCATGTCCTTGCAACTCGATCCTTCTTACAAGCCGCCATCCACCCCGAAATAACGCGTTTCTGACCAATCTGACTGCAGAAATGGACTCCGACGAAGAAATAGTCCTAGGAGCAACCCCTGAACGATTCCTATCGGACAGAGAAGCCGCAGAACACGACCGGGCCGTTGATGAGGCACGTGA